>NW_027104562.1:51368-117274 GCF_902728285.1 Clytia hemisphaerica
GCAAATGGACCATTGTCTCGACTATGAACGATTCCATTGGTTCAAGAGCTTTGGGACCATTTTGACCCAATGAGTAATCCAACTTTTCCTCTGATTTTAGGTAAGTGACTGGCGATTTGGTTGAGGTAAGGCCATGGTTGTAGCTGAGCGGGTTGTAGGATATCAGCCTCGTCTGAAGGTAGTGTTGATCGGCTGTACAGTTTCGGAAGCTTGATTGATAAGGGTATAGGTTGATCAATGGCACAAACGCAGAGACCATTGATTATAGAGCTTCTCTCTGTTGTGGTTCCAGATACAGTGTTGATTTCAAGGTTAGTATCGGTGGATGGCGCATCTAGGTTGGAAAGGACGTCGTCGGTTACGAAGGTAGCTTGTGAGCCGTCGTCAAGTAAAGCAAGTGTTTCGACGTAGATGTTTGGATTGCTGGTATGATGGACCTTCACTGCAACGATGCAAAGGGTAGCTAATTCGTTGACACCTGTCGAACAAGTGGTCAGTGTCGTGGTCGTAGTTTCTGAAGTTGGTGATGGATTCGTAGTTGCTGGTGGAGTAGTTGCTGGTGGATGAGTTGCTGGTGGAGGAGTTGTTGTCCTTGGTTGGTAGCTTGGATCATGAAGAGTGGTTTGATGGTTTCGTTTGCAGACCTGACATTTGCGTTTCTTTGGGCAGGTCTTGGCTCGATGAGAATCTGATGTTCGATTAAGACAGCAGAAGCACAATCTCCACTTGTAGATGAACTTTCTTCTAGACGGCAGGTCTAGTGCAAGGTACTGTTGACACTTCTCAAGATCGTGTGATGACTTCTTGCAGCATAAGCACAATTTCTCGTCAACACCGGTTCGAAATGACTTTGGAGGTCTCGGTTTGTTCGAATCTGACGGTGCTCTGTTCAACATCTCATTGATTGCTCCTCTCGAGAAGAAAGGATCACTCATTACTACCGTTTCTTCTGATACAAAGCTGATAAAATCTTCAAGCTCTGCCTCTTTATCTTGCCTTCTCGATGATAGACTTTTCTGTTCCATCTCTCTTGTAAGAATGGTGGCATCTTGCTTTGAAGTAGTTGAATCAGTTCTAAGTTGCACTGACTCTTCTTGCCAATTGCTCGCATCGAAGCTTGATACTTGATCAAATAGTTTTCGAATCTGTCGAATGCTTGTGTGTCATTAGCCTTTAGCTTTGGCCATAACACTAACTGTTTTCTGTATTCACTTGCTATCGTATGTGGACTGCCATACTTCTTCTTCAATACTCCTTTGCTTGTTGATAACAATCTTTGTCGTCTAGGTAAACACACGACTTGACCAACTCATGAGGTTCCCCTGTGGTACAATCAATCAGCCTGGTTAACTTGCCTCGTTCGTCTGGAACGTTTTCGTCAACTGCTTGAGTAAAATTCGCTATGAAGTATGGAAAATCGACTGGATTTCCATTAAAAGAGTCAATTTTAACCGCCGGTGCTCTGGCTAGTTTTACCAACTTTGTCATTTCCTCTGTATGACTTGCCTCTACAACTTGGAACTTGACTGATGGTCCCGCTTCTTTGACTTTGTCTTTGAAAGGCTCGTCAACTGATTTGAATATGTGACGATGACTTTTGCTTTGATCGCTGGATTGTAAATTAACTTGATCATTATCACTAATGTTTTTAGTTTTCTTGTTGACGCTACACTTTTCGTCTGGTTGTATGGATGATTGCAACCTTTCTATGTAGTTCATAGTGTACGATTCGTCGACTGGCAGCTTATTGGTATTTCGTCGAACTCGCTAAGTTGCCTTCTTCATCTTGGTTTTGATGGTAAACTGACATTCTTGCCTCAGATTTCTTAATTTCCAATTGAAGTTTCATTTTGTCGTGAGCTTCTTCAATTTCTCTAAGTTCACGATCTTTTTCTTGCCTTTGTAATAAAAATTCTTCTTCAACTTTAAGTTCAGCAATTCTAGCCATTTCTTTCAACATTAGACTAGAAGCTTTGCTCGAATGGGAACTCTCAGATGACTTGGTTTTTGATGACTTGCTGGATCTTGATGATTTGGTTGATTTTCTGCCTGCTGAATTACATATAGATGGTGTTGGATTCGCAGGCTTGCTTTCATTTGTAGATGGTAATTTGTTTGTGGATTTCTCGCCTTCAGTGGATTGGATGACTTTGTGATGCGTATCAACTCCTTTTACCCAATGTTCGAATTTGGCCTTATGCTTGCCAAGATCCTTTTCGACTCTTTCCAACTTGCTTTCGCTTACTTTGGAATCATCGAATTCGAGAAGATTTTCACTTTCTTCATGGATACTGAGGAGTTCACTGTATACTTTGTCGAGTTCACGACCTTGGTCCAATCCCTCAGACACATTTCCACCTTGAGATATTAACTCATCGATACTGTGCATAACTTTATGCATTTTCCTGATGGTATTATCTCGCCTTGATTTGAGCTCGTTGCTCTTGAGTTCATTCTCTTTAAACTCCTTCATTCTTGTGGTATATTTTCGGACACGACTTTCTGACATTGTACTGGCCTTCCCCGTTATTGTTAATTTACTGTTGGTGCCAAATAAACTTATCTCAGGACAGGAAATTGATACTCAATCGCTCCGATAAATGGTATATTGAAACGATAGGCTAGAACAAAAAATACAAAACTACTTCAGAAAAATGTACAAAACTATAGAAAATCTCTAATCCCAGGTACTGTAGAACAGAAAAAGACACTCAAAGAAACAAATGAACTAAACTGAAATAAAATATACTTACTAAATTAACAATGTTTTGGGGCTAGAAGCCGTCAGCAGTCACATTCAATCAAGTGTCAAAAATATCAAAACGTTTGTGAACTATATCACTTCATCATTCAACATCTCTCTTACAGTATTCAGACGTGAATGAATGATTTCTACTGACAACTTCTAGTTTTTATATTAATTACTAGATAATTACCGTATGTACAAATTAATTACTTTAATAAAAGAAAATGCGTAAAATAAACGGAACGTAATTCTCTAGACAAAATGAATGACACAAAAACAAAGGAAACCAAGAGCAACAGAAAAACGAGACAAAAGATTCTTCTTTTTTGAAGTTTTTTTAAAGGATTAGAGAAGACTCTACACTGCTATTTGTAAAGAGATATACATTAGAATAAATATAAATATTATAAGACTAAATTAGTTAAAAACGAATAATAAGAGGCAAACAAATCAAATATCACAAATCCACATCATAAGGATAGTGGCATAACCTTGCGGTCACGCCGGGCGCAAAACAAGGGGTTAACGAGACACGAAACAAAAAGACCAAAAGATGACGTAAACCAAGCACGAGAGCAGCCAGGTTTCGCTGCCGTGCCTCGGCAGTTACATGTGTTTTAGGATTCAGGCTTTTGAGTTTTGGATGGGATTCCAGTCTCAATTGCTTTAGTCTTTTTGAAGGACATCATGCTTATAATTTCAATGAAGTCGGTTTTTTAAACAAGCTTGCCAAGCAACCCTAGCGTTATGATGAGATTGGTTTGAATGTAGGCATAATGATTCATTTTTATTGCAATGCATTGAAACATTGCCATTCCATTGGCACGAATAAAGTAACAGTACCGACTATTACCGAAAAATGTCCCTATTGAGCTCAAATACGGAAACTTATGGATTTCTCTAACCCATTGAGGCCTTTTTGTTTCTTTAAATTGATTGCTTTCGTCTATCACTTTCTCAAAAAGATGGTTTGTGACCTGGGCAAAATCTAGGAATTAGATTATAATTTGAATCGTGATCGTTCATGTTTTTGAATATATCTTTCAATAAGGGTAGGCTTTCTTTCGGAAGATCTTCTCTTTATAACAAATTAATTTTATTTTGGATGGAATTAATTAAATTTCTCAGGACCGAGAAAAAGCAGACTCTTTAGTTACGAATGTAGCAAAGAAGGCCAGCAATTTTGTTATTTTCATATTTGGTAATCAATTTTACTCGAGAAAATGCATCTTAATAGGACACACAATCAGACTCATTTACAATTCTACTCCTTTTCGTGGGATTATGTGTCCATCGTTTGCATTACTTTAGCAATATTAACCATCCTTCTGCAATGTTTTGGAATATGGTTATTAGTGAAAACGAAACATAAAATCAAAGAACATATTGAAATCATAAGTTTATCGCTCACTCTGATTTATTTTGGTGTTTCCGCAATTGTACACGTGACCTTACTCATCGAATTAACCAGCTACGAAAGTTTAGCCGCGATTTGTGCGCACGCCAATCTTATTCCCTTTTATTCTGGAATGATTTTGTTAACATTACAAAGATTATTTGCTATTTGGTTGCATTTACGCTATGAATCATCTTGGGCTTTCCTCAGAAGAACTCACATGGTTGTCGTGTCTTGGCTAGTCTGTGGTATGATTCTAGTCCTACATATGTTATTTGCGAATGGAGTAATCAAGTCTGTTGCTTGGTTATTCTATTTGGTCTCTGTGTTACCTCAAATGGGATTTTTCTCGACTATCATTACATTTGTGTTCACCTACGCGTACATATACACCAAATACCGTCAATCGACACAAACAACAAGAAACCCAATGTACAAAAACAGAAAATCAAAAAGGTTAACACCTGTTTTCATATGTGGCTCATTTTTCTTCTTTGGAACGGTCCCTCATTTTGTGGATCCATTCTATAGAGAAAAGTATTTATTCTATGTTTGGTTCCTACTGGACGGTATTAGTAACTTCTTCGTCTATATTTTCATGAATAGAAAATCATGAAATTTTGTAAGAAATTGTTTGGACGACGAAAGAGAAACACCCTTCACGCTTCAAGAGATATTACTCATATCCCAGATTGACATAGGGAACAAACTGGGCAAACTGTGCATGAAACATCTCACTGATATTTATATGCTCCAAAGGAAGCCGTTGCGAGGCTTCAGTCTGTGACAAGGTCACTTTTGCTGAAAAGATAACGCGAGATACGACATACGACAAGATTTTCAAAAGTATTAAAGTCACATTGTCTGGTTTTAGAATGGGCTTTTCTGTTGGAAAATCTATACAAGCTTCGTCCCCCTTTTTCAATTCAATAAAACTTTTTAGTAATGTGTGGATACCTCCTGGAAAATTTGAAAAGAAAGCCTTGGAAAAGTTCTTTTTATACCTTAAACGTGGCGGTGGGCGAATTACAATCAGTCTTTTACCCCCCTGGAAATTTTAGAATAAGTTTTTACCCCCTGGAAAAATGAAAAACACTTCTTTGAACCCTCTGGAAATTCTTCTTGGTTTTTTCCCGTGAATGTTTGTCCACCCCCACCCCTGTTTGGATATAAGATGCAATGGCCAATTGAAGTAAATTTTTGGGTTTTTTAACGAGCTGAAGATTTTTATCTCAAAAATCATTATTCAACTTGTTTTTCTTTAATACATTTTTGGACCTACCACGGAGGTCCTTTAAATTAACCCATCTCCGTTCGTTCTGTTACCAGCTTTTTTCCGATTTTTGGCACAAGTATTCAAAATGTCCAGGTTGCAAGGTGATTGATGACCTTTATAGAAAAAAATTTCTTTATTGGACCAACCCCGGTGGAGGTCCTATAAATTAACCTCTGTTCGTCCATCCTTTCGTTACTAACTTTTCTCGAGATTGGCTCCTTATTTTTTTCTGATTTTTTGCACAAAGATGTGTAACTATAAACCCTTGAATGTGACGGGCAAATTTGACCAAAAAACGACTAAAAAACGAGTTTTGATCATTAAATTTTTCTGATTTTTCGCATGAAAGTAGGGTACCATCGTAGGAAAAAGATGGCTCAAGAAGATTTTTGCAAAAAACTTTTGTTGGCTCAAAAAACGCATGTTTATCTATAAGAATCACTATTAATAAGCATACATTGATGTCATCGATGTTCTTAGTGAAATTACTCAATTTTTTTATGAGATAAATGTTTTCTTTGCTCATGAGGGCTTGCTTTTGAAGAATATGTGTGTTTAGACATGAAATTTTGGTTGCTTGGCGTGTTTTTATAGAAAAACTGGCCAACTTCGATATTTTTTTAGGTATTAGCTTTTCTCGAGTTTGACTCTTTCATTCTTTATGATTTTTTGCACAAAGATACATAACTATAAACCCTCGAATGTGAGGGAGCCCGATTTTCGAAAAAATATTTTTGGGCCAATTTGGGCCAAAAAACGGCTCAAAAAGGGTTTTTTGGACTTTGTGAAATATTGGATCATTGTTTTTTTTCTGATTATTTTGCATGAAAGTAGGTAAAAGATGGCTCAGCAGATTTTTGTAAAAAACGCATCTTTATCTATAAGAATCACTATTAATAAGCATACATCAATGTTCTCAGCCAAATTACTCAATTTTTTAATGAGATAGATGTTTTTTTGCTCACGAAGTCTTGAATATGAAAGAATATTTCAAGAGCATGAAATTTTGGTTTCTAAAGGTTTTTTTTATAAGAAACAAACGACTAATTTTAATAGATCGTCACTATTTGTGTTCCGAATGATTGCTTAAACAGTCACGCTCAAGTAGATATCAATTATATATGTGTTAAATGCGTAACCAGGTAGGTCCATAAAAGTATCACTTGTTCCTTGACGAATCGCATCGTATTTCGTACGATACTTTATGATGGTGCTTGAAAAGGCTCGTAGTCTAATTTACCATAACCTCACTTTCGACGGTTGTTTATTCCAGGAGACGTTAAGCATTACTTGGAGTGTACTTGTGTGTGTACTATCAAGGCTCTGAAGAAGTCTTTTAGTAAATGCGTGTTTTCTTGCACCCAGGATGAAAGAAGTCACGCTTTATCTTTTCTGGAAGATTTAGGTTGATCTCATTGATTTCAAATCCCCGAAGTAGCTAGATCTAAAATTCCTAGATCCAAAACGCTTTGTTTTCAAACAAACGCCAAATTGGCAGATTTTGAAAAAAATGCCGACTGAAAATAGTGGAAGAGCAAGATTCTTCTGTCATTCTAAATGTGGCGCATATCTTACGGTTTCACTTTTCTTGCCTGAGAAAAGTTAAAGACGGGGAGTCTTAACCCTTTTTCGGCTATACTTTTGAGAGTCTAACCTCAGCATCTCTTTGTCAACATTGCTAAAAATAAGTTTTTTTAACGTTGAAATAAATATTAATAACGGGAGATTAACGTCATCGGGATTAGTACGAAAAATCTCTACCCGTTTAAGAATAATGGTTTTAAATTTGAACCAACGAAAGAAAAGCCTTATGTACTTATACACACATGTTCTTACGTTTCCAGCGGAACGAAGGTTCTTCAAATTTCTTGTCCCTTTGACCATTGAAAATGGTACAGATACAGATACAGAAATATTCAAGATTTTTTTTATTAAAATTGCAAGTTTTAAAACAATGTCTTTTTGTTACTGCTTATCGTTCAACGTCTGCGCGTGCACAGTAGCAGTGTCTTGATTGTCTGCATTTTTCAAAAACTTTACTGTTTCAATAAGATTCAGGCGTAAGAGGGCTATTATATCCGGATGACCCAAGTTAATTGCCGGTTGAAAAATTGTACTTTATATGGGAAATTTTGACCAAAAGGACTGGTTTGATTTATAATACATAGTTTTATTCATTATTTTTTTCATAGAGTATTTAATAGCTTTCTTGAGTTCTCTCCAATAGAGATTCTTCTATTATATACAGACCCAAGTTAATTACCGGTTCAAACGCTGTACTTTTTATGGGAAATTTTGACCAAAAGGACAGGTTTGATTTATAATAGTTTTATTCATTATTTTTTTTCATAGAGTATTTAATAGCTTTCTTGAGTTCTCTCCAATAGAATGAAGTTCTACTTAATTTGAGGCTAATTTTTGACCAATTTTTTTTTTAACTTCTTTTTCCAAGTTACGCATATCATAAAATGAGATGAAACTTCCGATTTGGAGAGTCTCTGCAATAATTTATCTTTAAAATTAGATTCAGTTGACGCAGGGTTTCGGCAAATAACGTTCAAGTCTAATATTGCTAGCAAAGAATACTCAATCAATGGCTCACTGGGACTGGATTGATATAACGTGCATTTGTTTAGTATTTCTTGTCATCTCTCTGCATTCTTTTGGAATATGTGTTTTGATCAAAACAAATCTCAACCTCACAGAAAACATTGAACTTATCAGCTTGTCGATTTCTTTAATATTATTGAGTGTGTATCAAACAATTCGCATTGTAATCGAAATCGAGTATCCTAATTATGAAAAATACTTTTACGGAATGACAGCTGCATTCTTCATCCCAATGTACAGTTCAATGATATTATTGACATTACAAAGATTCTTTGCCATTTGGTTGCATTTACGCTATGAATCATCCTGGGTTTTCCTCAAACGAACTCACATGGTTGTCGCATCTTGGATTGCTTTTGTTTTATTTTTCATCGTTTCTTTAGCTCTTAATCAAACTGAAACCTTAACGGCGAAGATCGTGTCCCAGTGGAACGCTATCGTAGGTCTTTTATCAACAAATGTCGTCTTTATATCTGTATACATATACATTTATATCAAATATCGCCACTCAACACAAACTACGAGGGACTCATTGTATAGAAATCGGAAAGCTAAAATTTTCACACCTTTCATCATATGCGCTTCATTTTTCATCTTTGGAACAATGCCATACATGTTTCGAACTGTCGTGAAAACTTCAAAATATCGGTACCACTTCTTTTGGCTTTGTTTAGATGGCATAAGTGACTCTATTGTTTACATTTTTATGAATGCAAATTTTATGAGATGGTTTCGACGATGGAAGAACAGAAATGGTGTTGCAATTGTGTAGACACAATCAATGTCATACATTCTACAGTAAATGTTTATTTGGCCATTATTGGAGAACGTCTAACCAGATTTTAAATTTTGAGCCTGAAATTAACTTGAGTCTGTATAACACAGAGAAAGAACATTCTCCGGATATAATAGCCCTGTTAGGCCTGAATCTTATTGGACAGTAAAGGTTTTGAACAATGCGGGCAATCAAGACTGTTACTGTGCATGGGCAGACGTTGAACGATAAGCTGCAACAAAAAGGCATTCTTTTAAAACTTCCCTAATTTGGTTAGGCTGCTGACCTCCTCAAACGGGTTCATGTTAAAAAGTTGAAGGCAATGTAACCTTTTCTCCAAATGTTCGAATTCTGTTTTAGGATTCAGGATTTTAGTGTTTTTGAAGGACATCATGCTTATAATTTCAATGAAGTCGGTTTTTTAAACAAGCTTGACAAGCAACCCTAGCGTTGTGATGAGATTGGTTTGAATGTAGGCATAATGATTCATTGTTATTGCATTGCATTGAAACATTGCCATTCCATTGGCACGAATAAAGTAACAGTACCGACTATTACCGAAAAATGTTCCTATTGAGCTCAAATACGGAAACTTATGGATTACTCTAACCCATTAAGGCCTTTTTGTTTCTTTAGATTGCTTTCGTCTATCACTTTCTCAAAAAGATGGTTTGTGACCTGGGCAAAATCTAGGAATTAGATTATAATTTGAATCGTGATCATTCATGTTTTTGAATATATCTTTCAATTAGGGTAGGCTTTCTTTTGGAAGATCTTCTCTTTATAAGAAATTGATTTTATTTTGCCAATTTTAAATTTAATTAATTCTATCCAAAATTTTTGGATAGAATTAATTAAATTTCTCAGGACTGAGAAAAAAGCAGACTCTCTAGTTACGAATATTGTAAAGAAGCAATTTTGTGATTTTCATTATTTGGTAATCAATTTTACTCGAGAAAATGCATCTTAATAAGACACACAATCAGACTCATTTACAATTCTACTCTATTTCGTGGGATTATGTGTCCATCGTTTGCATTACTTTACCAATATTAACCATCCTTCTGCACTGTTTTGGAATATGGTTATTGTTTAAAACAACGCGCAAATCAAAGAACATTATTGAAATCATAAGTTTATCCTTCAATTTGATTTGTTTTGGTTTTTCCGCAATTATGCACGTGACCTTACTCATCGAATTACCCAACTACGAAAGTGTAGCCGCGATTTTCGTGCACGCCAATCTTATTCCCTTTTATGCTGGAATGATTTTGTTGACATTGCAAAGATTCTTTGCCATTTGGTTGCATTTACGCTATGAATCATTTTGGGTTTTCCTCAAAAGAACTCACATGATTGTCGCGTCTTGGTTGACTGGACTTTTTCTCATCATGGAAACAATTTTGTTATTAACCGAATCCTCATCTTTCACTGTTTGGGTGTCTTATCTAATCTCTTCAACACCGACCGATATTTGGGCTTGTTCTAACCGATGTTGTGTTTGTCTTCACCTACACGTACATTTATGTCAAATATCGGCGAGCAAATCAAATTACAAGAAACTCTCTATACAGGAATCGAAAAGCGAAATTTTTCACACCCATTATAATATGCGCCTCGTTTTTCGTTTTTGGAATCATCCTGCATTTTCTGTATCCCTTGCACGACGAAATGCGTTTAACATATATCTGGTTTTTGCTTGATGGTATCAGCAATTTCTTTGTATACATCTTCATGAATGAAAATGTTATTAGGATCTTTAAACAACGAATTCGAAAACGTTCGAAAAATCGAATTACTTCTAACAACACAACAACAAACAACTTCTTTTGATTCAAGACTCGGCAGTCTTGTTTCGTCTAGAATACATTAATGAAATTAATTGTCACGAGGATATTTCCCACCTAACCACCGATAATCTAGCATGCTAGACGACTAATTCAGGCATAGTAGAAAAAAAGAAAAAAGATGATGGAAGAGACAAATTGTAGTTCATACTAGATAGATATGATATGAGCCCTCCGAATGCATTCGAGATGGGTCCTACCCACAAAGGAGTAGAAATCACGGCGCTGGCAGACACTGCGACTTGACAGACACGACCTGCCAAGCCATGGTGTATACCATGACACTCGAACGACACTGGGAGAGCGATGCTCACGCGAGGCCGAACCTTATGAGTGCCACGGCACGTCACAATGTCTGTCTAATCTACCCACACTCTTGTTTCAGAGTAATGGTACCCAATTTCCCTCACATGACATGGGTTGACCCGGGCGAAGGTATATTCACTTGCCAAACGAATCGTAGAGACACGGTGAGTATCGAACTCGGGCTTCCCAGGTGGGAGTAAAGGATCATAACCACTATACCACTACGCCTTTTTATACGTACGTATAAATACCTACGTAGTTTATACTAACTAATGGGCTATTCCAGAAAAAAACCGTACACCCCCTGTTGAGGAGCTCCAACCTTTTGTAAAATACCCCCTTGGAATTCCAGGCAATTTTAGGATCATACCCCTCTGGAATTCCGAATTTTTACAGATTTTCAATCATTACCCCCATGGAAATCCACTTATTTTTGACGGATTTTTGTCTACTGCTATGGAATTCCACTGGATTTCAAACCATACTCCCTTTGAATGGAGATGGACTCCTCAACAGGGGGCGCACGGTTTTTCTCTGGAAAAGCCCAATACTTTATCGTAACAATTATCGTATTATCATAATAACACCTGTATTACTGTATTACATGTATTGTAAACGACTCCAGTTTATTCAACCGATCAAATGAAGCCCTGATCATTTGATGCTTGCTTAAAAGTTTTAATGTGCACTGTATTGGCTTTTTTAACACCGACAATTTGATCTAGGTTATCACCCAAACGAAGAGAAGTGATAGTGAGTTTGCTATAAAAAAGGTTTACAGTTTGTAATTTTATTTAAAATGAAAGATACAATGAAAATATTAATTATTCTTACTAAAAAGAATCGTGTGTCAACTAGCATTAAGCTTTCAGCTGGGTTTAACGACACCAGTTGGGCTATAAGTCGGGTGGGGGGTGTTTTTTGTTCGATTTATCGGTGAACAACTTCAATAAAAAAAAAAACGATTGCGACGGAAAAAATAATACCTTTTTGAATAAAAGAAATGAATTTTTTGTCTAGATTTCTAGATTTTGTCTAGATTGTCAGATTTCACATTATTTAAATATATTATTTCTGCCTAAGTTTTCTTCAAAAATACTTTATAAGTTTCTCAAACGCTTGATTTCATCGGACGAAAGGGCTTATTAATTATTATCTGTACTTTTTTAAAATCTGACATTCAAACATTATTCTAAATCTTCAGTTTTGATTAAATCTATCAAAAATATCAAACAAAGTTTATTACTGGTTGACTCTATAAAAAGTAGTAAAAAACGACAAAAAAACAGCATCGATCAACCAATAACAAACTTTGTTTGATTTCTTTTGATTGAATGAATATTTTTGAATTTTTTTTTCACAGTGCTGATGATTGAAGAATCACTCCTGTGATTCGTTTTCATTTGCTTATCTTTTTTTAAATTTTTTTCTTGATAATATTCCACTCATAAATATCTTTTTAACGAGCACACAATAGCAACTCGATTCAAATTCTATCAAAAGTTACAGTTATTTTGTCTCAGCTGCAAATTATTTTGAGACATACCTTAATTTGTCAACTGTATTTATGTATTTATTAAAGTTTTAGTGTAAAACTGTTGCTGGTGTCCCTTTAAACGTGTTCGACGTGATTTTTGTTCCTCCATTTCTTCCAAAGTCTTCGAATTTTCTCATTCATCAAAACAAAGACAAAGAAATTACTGATCCCATCCATGCAAAACCACAAATAAGCATAACGAAAATTCATTATCAAACCTTCAAAAAAATGAGGAACTGTCCCAAAGACGAAGAATGATAAACATATCAAAAATGGAGCAAAGATTTTTGCTTTACGCTTTTGGTATAGTGAACTTCGTGTAGCTTCAGTTGATTTACGATATTTAATGTAAATATATGTGTATACTCCTACGAAGGCAAGGTTCGTTGCAAATATCCCTGTAGTAGGTACAATGGTCATCAAGCGTCTCCACTCGTCTTCAGACAATAAATCCAATATTTTAATTAGTAAAGTGAAGCCGAGAAATATAGTTCCAATCAGCCATGACCCAACAACCATATGAGCTCGTTTGAGGAAAACCCAAGATGATTCATAACGTAAATGCAACCAAATAGCAAAGAATCTTTGTAATGTCAATAAAATCATTCCAGCATAAAAGGGAATGAGAAATCCGTTCATAATTGCAACAACATAACGTTTGAAGTTTGTTTTCTGATCATAAAATATAAGATGTACAATTGACATGACACCAAAACAAATCAGACTGGCTGACAAACTTAAGATTTCAATATGTTCTTTGATTTTGCATTGAGATTTGAAGAGCAACCATATTCCAACACAATGCAGGATGATTGTCACACTTGCCAGGACTATACAAGCTATGGCTATGTAGCTCCAAAAAGACATTCTCTCACTTGCTTTGTCAAACACCCGAGGCTGCAATAGCCAGCCTAAAATTACCCAAGTCGGATATAATGATAATATTTGATTATTTTCCCATATTACGTATTTTTTTCTCACAAATTTTCCTCACTTATTCGTTTCCAATTATTTTTATTGTTAGCCAACAGTCTTTATTCAGGGGAGAAAATAATTAAATAAAATATATATTCCACACTCATCACGAAAAACTATTTTCGGATTCAGGAAACTTTTTGATTAAAAATGTTTACTCGACATGACTTTTTCTAAACATAGTAACACCATTCAAACTCGTATATGTATATTTAGACCCTTGTTTTTTACCTGCATCTCTTAAACAGAATTTCGGGTGGGTCTCATTAATGACAAAGAGTAGGTCAATATTAAAGTTACGTATGATATTGTAGCCTGTCCAATTCCCTTTTAAAGTCATTAAGCTGCTACTTTTTCCGTGCACACGCTTTTTTTTCCTGAAATATTCTTAAAGTATTCTTAGGTTAGGATCCGATCTAGCCTAATTCTAGCATGTAATACATACGTCAAGCAAAGGTTTGGCAGTTTTGTGAAAGCTTATAGCATTGCTAGGGGACAATTCGCAATTTACAGTGTAATATTCTTTAAAAATCGGTATTCTTAGATTCAGTTGCCAAATTCCATGATGATGATTCTTATCATACTCTTAATTTTTTGGCCAATTTCATCATGAATATTCTTATAAAGTATATTCCTAAAAAAAAAGTGTGCATTGCAAATACACGTTTTTTTTATAAGAATGGTGTTTTTTCATTTCATCCTGGATATTCTTATCTTTTTGGTAAAAATCATCCAAAAATATTCTTACGGTATCCTTAGGTTAAGATCTAAATTGGCAATATACAGGTTAAAATGTATTAAAATGACACTCTTAGGCTCAGTTGCTAAATTCCACGATGGTGATATTCTTACCTTATTCTTAATTATTTGGCCATTTTCATCATGGACATTCTTATAAAGTGTATTCTTATAAAAAAAAGCGTGTAGGGTTATTAAAGTCTGGACGACAGATAGTATCGTCTACATTTAAACCTGTTTCAACTCCCCTTTAAAATCAATAATTCAGTCCCAGTTTTCTTTATTTTTAATTATTTGTTATTATCACTCAATCTAGCCTAGTTAACTAAGCCCGTATTCACAAGGCTAGGACACACGGCTTATGGCAATATAGCGTTTTTCGGCGCTTTAAAGATTTTTTATATTTACGGATTTTAAGTTTGCCTTGGAATACTGGCTTAGGGAAAGGGTGCGTTCATAATATGAACGCAGGATTCGGTGAGCTTCTGATTGGTCAGAGTGGGTCACGTGGTAAAAAGTCGGGAGTTTTCGTGAGCGATAGAAGTTTATAATTATTTTATCAGAAAACGAGTAGAAGAGGATGGGACTCATTGAATGCAAGATCTTTCTTCGATATATTATGATGTGAGACTATTACCAAGAGAGAGCCGAGAGATATATTTGGAATACTGTATCAGAAAAAGTTTTCAAGACCTGATCCCGACCTGATAGTGCTTCTCTTGTTTTTGGGAAGAATTGAACTGATGAAGAAAAAAGTTTTTTTCTTTATTCGTCGTAAAGACAGCAAAAGTTGCTTGTTTCCAGAATGGCAAATAATAAAGTAAAGATTTGTGATTGAACATTGACTATCGTATGTGGCAATATATAAGAGAGAGTACTTGTACAGATCCTATGTTGTAGTTCTGTATTCTGATTGGATTGCATGACATGATATTTTATTATATTGTAATGGATAGATGATAGACAGTTCTTGGTTTTTGACTGGTTGTGGTTTCTTGTTGTTTTATGAATTTGAGACTTTATGCTCGATTTTACAGACAATGACATCTTTCATTTTCGAAGAACATAAAATTTTCGGTGCTTATTTTCAGTGACAGCTATACGAATTCAAGACTCAAGAAACTGTTTTTTTTGGGGGGGGTTGTACATTGTTTTGTATACGGTATTTTAGCCTGCTAGTCTAAAGTAATTTTTATTTATTTTGTTGAAGGTTATTTTTATGATGAGCTTTGTAAAAATCATACAAATTACTTTTATGTCAAACCACAAAATTATCACTCAAGAAACGAATTTGTCTCTTGTTGACTTTTCCATAAAACACAAACATAACTTTTTGAAAAAAATGAACAAATTTTTCCTTCACTCTCCATCGGCACACTTTACGATAGAATTTCATTTTATATTTTACAAAAGGAGCGCATAAACTGTAAGACGGAGAGTTTGTTTATATAATCTTACAATAAGAGCCAATCAGAAGATAGAAGAAAAGACAAAATAAAAAAATTCTAAATAATGTTTTGATATTGTGTTCTGTGTGTGGCGTGATTTCATATTTTTGATATGAAACGAATTAAGTCAACGACGAATAATTATGCAAATTATGTGAGTTTACGTTATCCCTCGCCGCGAAATTTGAGTTGTCGTTGTTGTCAGTTGATAAGCTACCGAGTTTACTGTCCCTAAGCTAGTTATTCAGTCACAACTTAACCATCAGATTTATACAATTGACTGAATCAAACTAGCTTAGATTTCTAGGCTACACTCAATCAAAGTTTCAGTTTTAATTTTATTTTTCAAAATATGATTCACTCGTAATTTTTTGTGCCAACAAAGTTGTTTTGCTGACGTCAGAGTAAATTTTAATTTCAATACTCTCAAAGTTTTGGTCAAAAAAGGGTGTTATATATCAGGAGACGACAAGCTTTATTTTGAAAATCTTTGGAAAAATCAGTATTTTTGAATTGTGATAATGATATTTCAAAAGTTAATAAGATAAGGAAATGAAATAAAAATTATGATTTTTGGGTAATTTTCCAAAGAAAATGGTGTGACATTTGAAAAATATCTCTTCTCCTCCATTTGTAAAAATTTTGTTGGAAGCTAAAGGGACTTTCTGGTGGTAAAACAAAGCTGTTAAATCTTCACCTCAAATGTTTTTCTTAGAAAATTTAATGATAAAACTGGTACAGCTATAGTGGGGTTGTCTAGCATAATTTAAGGGAAAAAAATAAGATCCAGCTGAAACTTTCTCCAGACCTTCTCTATAGGATGGTTATGCCTCAGGAAAAATTCCCCTAAAATCCCACTAGTGGAACATCCTTTTTTTGGGACATTTCTTTTTTCCCCAGGCAAAACCCTAAGGGCGAAATTTTTTGAAAATTTCAAACTCATTTTCAGACATTATCAAGTATACCATTCGAAAGCTCTCGAAAAACTATATAGAAGACTTTCAAACGGGTATAGCCGATTTCCTTACCTAACTCGAGATATTTCATGCGCAAGTTCCACTTTTCGCCACATTTTGGTTATTTTGGTCTAAAATTGACCATATATAGCATCTTCTGCGTGAATTATCTTGACTTAGGTAATGAAATCGGCTATACCCGTTTGAAAGTCTTCTATATAGTTTTTCGAGAGCTTTCGAATGGTATACTTGATAATGTCTGAAAATGACTTTGAAATTTTCAAAAAATTTTGCCCTTTGGGTTTTGCCTGGGGAAAAAAGAAATGTCCCAAAAAAAGGATGTTCCACCAGTGGGATTTTAGGGGAATTTTTCCTGAGGCATAACCATCCTATAGAGAAGGTCTGGAGAAAGTTTCAACTGGATCTTATTCTTTTCCTACAAACAGCCTGTATTTTTGTAACACGACCACACTACTAAAGCTGTGGAATTCAATAGACCAAACAGCTGAAATGCAGGAGAAAATGAAAACATAATTAGCCAGGCCCAAATGGGAATTGTAAGCGACAGTGAAATACTAGTAGTGTTCTTTACGGTTTTAAACTTTGGTTTAGAAGGGCTCGTTATCTTTTTTCAGTTTAGAATTGTCTTTCAGAAGAAACAGAAAAATAGGTTTTACCTTAGCTTATCTAAATCTTGATAAAAAGGAGAAAACTAAGAATCGAACTAGAAACTAAAACTAAGCTAAGAGTTTATTACATAACTTAAGTTCCAATTAAAATAATGCTGGGAAAATATATCGAATCTGAAAGATCTTCTTTTCAATATATTTCAAGTAAAGGGAAAGTGATGAGGCTCTCTATCCAGAACTCAAATTTCCCCTTAATAATATAATATTTGGGTGTGAAACTAATTTAATTACTCACAAATAAAAAAAATGAAATTTTTAATTATTATTAGACGATTCTATGCATTTCTAACTAAAATTGAAGAAACTATATCGTTGAAGTGAAAATAAAACGGTACTTGAATAATGAAATTCATTATTGGACACAAAGAATAATATAGAAAAAATCGCGGATATACTATATCGTAATCTATATCCAGTATCGAAAACTTTCATTCAATCGCCAACAGCACGAATTTTTTATATTCTTGTAGAATCAGTTGAAATCAAATTAATTTGAATTGAATTTTGGAACATCCAAAGAATTGGTCCAGCGTAACCCGAGTGGTTAAAAGATTGAAGTGATTTTAGAAAACCACCAGAGACACTATGGTATACACTTGGGACGGTTTTTCCTTTGTATGTATTTGTTTGGTTGTGTTGACAACAATCTTACATTGCACCGGTGGTTGGTTCCTCTTGAAGGCGAACACACTGCGTGACAATTATGAAGTGATTAGTATCTCTTCATCTTTCATTATCTTTAGTTTATTATCCGTACCACACATTATTTCTGATATTGAGTACCCTGACATTTATGAGGATGTCTTGTATGGGATATCAATGGCTCTTGTGTTGCCTTTTTACGTGGGAATGGTGTTGTTAACACTCCAAAGATTTTTTGCGATCAGGCTACACTTGCGCTATGAATCATCATGGGTATATAACAAAAGAGGACATTTTGTGTTTTGGTCTTGGGTTGTGGCTTTTGCTGGAGTTATAACAACTATAATAGCGGAAAGTTTGAAGAATCAGAACTTCATGATTAAGTTGAAACTTGTATTACTTTTTCAAAGTATTTTTGGACTACTTATTACGAACGTATCTTTTTTCATCGTTTACACGTACATTTACGTCAAATATCGTAAAGCGACTCGAAATACGCGAAATGCGTTATACAAGAATCGTAAGAACAAACTGTTCACACCTTTCATCATTTGTTTATCATTCTTCATTTTCGGGACTCTTCCACATTTTTTACGACCGCTTGTTCCGGAAGATGTCCGGTACACCTATCTTTGGTTCTACTTAGACGGGATAAGTAATTCTGTTGTTTATATTTTCATGAACGGCAAAGTTTTGAGACGCATTCGAAAATGGAAAAATAATGGCGTAGATATCGATTCAAGTACGATGGGTACTCGCTCCACTAAACAGACTATTACAGTGGTTGAACCTATGCAATTCGAATGAAATATACGTTTTTTATAAGAACAAGCTATGTAAGAGCTTAAGCCTTTGCGGACACTAAAACACCCGATTTCTTAGGAAAATGGACAAGAATACTCTCAAAATGCTGAAAATAAGAATATGTTGAGAACACCCAAATGTTTAAAAACTTTTGGGTGTCATTATAAAAAAACGTGTACATTTTAATTTTCAATGAGAGCGGGTTGTTTTAGTCTTTTTAGACCATGTTCACACGTTACGAATCGAGTGTGTTCGTATTGGTTTCGGAGCAAGAAAACGGAGCAGTTCCGTTCCGGTGAAAAAAATGGAGCGGAACCGTTTCGATCTGTTTTGCGTTTTCTTTTTTTTGACGTTTCGAATTTTGACGATCACACTTGTTTCGGAACCGTTTCGTTTCGGAACGGAATGAAACCGTAGCGTCTGAACATGGTCTAAGAGAATGTCACTGGACTTGCCTCTCACTAATATGTTTTCAAATTCATTAAAACTTTTCCTTGATATAATCCACTCATGATGATCGGGTATTAAATGTTGACACAGCGTCAATCTTTTATCATTAAGTTTTTTCTCTATTCTATAATTACACAACTTTACAATTTTCATTCTGTACATTACTGTATGAAACCATATACAGTACCTTAAGTGGATAAATTTTCGCGTGTACTAATTTTCGCGAGAAGAGAATTTAGAGATTTTGCGTGGATTAAATTTCGCGAAAATGGCCTTCTTTATTTCATTTCGCGACTAAATGAATTGTAACTAGAAAAGAGAAGTGTGTTTTTAATCGAACAAAGGCAGACCAAGTCACTCAAAAGCTTTCAAAAAACTTCAAAGAAAGTACTTTTAGGAGGTTACTAGAGTTTATAATTGAAATGAAGAGTTGAACTCGTAATATGTTTTGATTGTAACATGTTATCTGAACTTTTCTTTTCGCGATTTTAAAATTCCAAATAATTTCGCGTGGACTAATTTTCGCGAATCAAAGGCCTTGAAAATTTTCGCGTGGACTAAATTTCGCGAAAATGACCAAAATTCGCGAAAACCGCGAAAATTAATCCACGCAAAAATTTATCCACTTAACCGCCAAGCTTTCGAATAGATTTCGTTGGGACTTTCTACCATAACATTTGGCTATTGGTCATAGCTCCTTTTAAAAATTCCTGTCCTTCGTTTGAAAATTTCTGTAAGCTTCTAAGGGCACTTATTTACGAAAGGGAAATTTCTCGGGGATAATTTCTCCAAAGTTTAATCTGAGCTGTCTGTGAGCTGTGAGTTTACGTATCCACACTTTTCAGTACAAACTCCTCAATTATCACGGTATAGGTATTAAATGTTAAGTTGTATTTTACAGTTTTTCATCACGAGCTCACCAGTCGGCTGGTTTAAGCTTAAAGGGCTGCTCGCCGTCTCATAGAAAATTGTCTCGTCTGGTAAAGGCGGTGATGTGGAGTTTATACGTTCTGGGCCTATCTCTTTATAAATGCTGTAAACATTTGAAATTACTAAATCATCTTTATGATTCAAGTCTGTAATAGTGTCATCTGGAGATTGATCGTTTATTTGCAAGTCACGGCTTGTTCCTTGAAGGATGGATACATCGTTGTTATCAGGTGTTTTAAGTGCTTTCTGAGCACCTGTCGAATGTGTGTTCTGTTCTGAGCTATTGCTTTCATTATGATGCGAAGGGAATCGCTCCCTCCAACATGCTTTGAACTTCTGGAAAAGAATTGGATGTAGGAATAGATAGATAATTGAATTACTGAAGCCATCCATTCCAAAGAAAACAGCCACCCATTGGAATTGTTTTAGATAGCTGTGAAACATGTAAGGTAAGGTACCAAACAGAAGTAATGTGATGTAAATCGTGAAGGGAAGAAAGAAAGCAGCTTTTCGTTTGCGGTAGAAGTTCTTTTTCTCTTCTTGTGTCGCTTTCTTGTACTTAATAAAAATATAAGTGTAAACAAACATCGAGATGAGATTCGTTGCTAGGATACCGATTGTCGTCACCGTTTTTTCGATGTAGAAGGCGATTTTGGTCACGAAGATATGGAGAATCATGGTCATGCAGAGAAAGACGCCACTAAAGATGTAGATCGAGACGAGCAGCTGAAATCTCCGTCGATAAATGAAGCAAGATTTGTATCGCAAATGATAGTATACGGCGGTGAAGCGTTGTAATGTTAGTATAATCAAGGAGCCGTAAAACGGGACGAATATAGCGTAAAC
This sequence comes from Clytia hemisphaerica, assembly GCF_902728285.1. NCBI lineage: Eukaryota > Metazoa > Cnidaria > Hydrozoa > Leptothecata > Clytiidae > Clytia > Clytia hemisphaerica. Next base: position 72,340 of record NW_027104562.1, read on the forward strand.
GGGAGCAGCAAGAAACTGACGTATCCCCTGTTTTACGGAATGAATTGTTACGTAGAGGAGATACGCAATGGCTATCATGTTGGTCGATAAAGACACGCTAATGAGCTCGCTATTCTCCTTTAGTTGTTCACGTGTCAATGTTTTATTGATGACAAATATACCGAATGTGTGTAAGATGATTACTAAAATGCATAACACGACCACAACAGTGTCCAGAGTGGACCATTCGTAAATATCTTGTACACTACCAGTCATGATATCTGCTCTTGAATACCACTACTTACTTTAATGGATCATTCTGAGCAAAGAAGTTGTTTGGAACTTGTTATCAGTTTAAGTGATCAAAAAAGTGACTTTCGTGTTGCTGTAATGTAAAGAGAGTTATCGACAAATCTTTATCCAGATATCTTCAAGTGTTATCAGTTCTTCACTCAATTTTTTTCTTCATCGGTCATATGTATTTTTGTCCAATCCCTTCCACGGTTCCAAAGATTCTGATCAAGTCTCAAGTTTCGAATACTTCTTTATATCTGTTTTTTTGTTGTTTTTTACAGTTTTACATCCTTTCAAAACAGCATTGTTTTTTCTCCTTTTTCTATATTAAGAGTACCTGAAAATAGAAAAATAAAAGAATTAAATTTTTACTCTCAAATGCGTACAAAGGTTTTCGCAGCTAACACATCAATAAAACTGCGAGAACTTTTGTAGAGAATTCTATTTTACTTGTCAAATGCGTACTAAAGTGTCACCGTTCTATTTCTTCCCTTTAAGAAATATTTTTTGCCAAATGCGTACTAAAGTGTCGCCGTTCTAGAGAATTTTGTATTGGAAGATGCATATACTAAAATGTCACCTTTATATTTCTGTCTTTTTAGGAAATATTTTTTATATAATGTGTATTAAAGTGACGCCGTTTTGATTCTACCATTCTAGGAAATTTTTCAAAATATCGAGTATAGCGGCCGTAAGCAAACTATGGAGCAATCTATCTAAGCGTTAAGTTTTATAGTGGAAATTTATCTAAGGAAATATCCTTTTTTTTTTAAACGCAAGTTTCCGTTTTGTGTCATTTGATCGATCAGTAAAACTTTTTTTGTTTTTGTCTCAGGGTGTCCGGCCACAGATGTTCAAGTCGTTGATAGGGCGTGGTCACGCGGAATTTTCAACCAATCATCAACAAGATGCTCAAGAATTCTTTCTCCATTTCATGGATAAGATGGAAAAAGAAGAACGAAACGAGGATGTGAAGTTGAAGAAACTCTTTATGTTTCAGGTAGGTTAAAAACTTTTATTTTTGATTTTTTTTCCGACAATTTAAAGTTGAGGACTGTCAAATATTCAATCAAACCATAATTCCTATAATGGCGTAATCGTACTGAAATGTAAGTTCCGGACCTACCAACAATAGCACTTAAATTAATGTGCATCTCAATGGCTATATCTAAGCTGGAATAGTCAGTGTTATAAAAAATGAGAATTTACCATGCTTGCAAAAAAATAATTATTATTGTATTTCCCTAGTCTGGAGATCCATACTCTCTATTCAAATATACCACAAGTTTTTACCACAGTTTGAATTTGTTTACATTTGGTTTGAATTTCGTGCCAAAAAAGCCGTTGATGAGGTTAGCCAATCAGATTCGCGCCCTTCCGATCGAAACAATAATATCACGTAATTTCAAAAATTGTTTAACAGCCAATAGAATTCTGCGACCATATTGTCATTCGTTTTAACTAAATGCTATACTTCAAAACCACACGAACAGAGTAGATGGGTCTCCCAGCTAATATATTTCCCTTTCATACTTCTCGAAAGTATTAAATATTAACGACATACTAAGAAATAGATTTAATTAAGTTTCCAAAGAAAAAGGAATGATTTATGGTTCAGTTTTGAAATTTACCCTCCTGCTTCGAGGGTAACATCAGAAGTTCTAGGCTACGTCATACCTTCCTTCGTTTCGAGCGTAAAACTCCTACTCTCCGGGATATAAGCACTGCTCTTTTTTTGAATATTGGAATTTTCCGGATAAATCACATGCGCACTGAGGTTTTAATGAAACAATAGACAGTTTCGAAATCTAAACCAATCAGCTTTGTTTTAAACATTCTTTTATTTGAAAAACATCTTTTATGAAAGTTGTCTATTATGTTTAAACCTATTAATAAGCAATTCCCGGTGGGGGTTACTAGTGCCGCTTATAGCAGTGCCTAAAGACCAAGAGTAAGGCCTAAAAGCCTAGAGCTGTCTATTGTGTAGACTACAAAAATTAGAGATAACATCAAAGTTCGAAATATCATCAAAAGTTCGAGATAACATCGAAAGTTCAAAATAAAATCAAAGTTCGAGATAACATCGAAAGTTTGAGATAACGTCGAAAGTTCGAGATAACGTCGAAAGTTCGAGATAACATCGAAAGTTCGAGATAACATCAAAGTTCGAGATAACATCAAAGTTCGAGATAACATCAAAGTTCGAGATAACATCGAAAGTTTGAGATAACGTTGAAAGTTCGAGATAACATCGAAAGTTCGAGATAACATCGAAAGTTCGAGATAACATCGAAAGTTCGAGATAACATCGAAAGTTCGAGATAACGTCGTTGATTCGACAATCTAATCACTATTTAGAGCGTAAACTAAAATGCTACCAACAATAATGGAAATATTCTCTGGAAATCCCGTCCCTATCGTTCTACACATTTTGCTAACTTTAAAGGTTTTATTTTTACATAAGTGTTCCCGTTTCATATCAGACACATATTCCATATTAGGACAGTGTCTACCTATTGTTATATTATGCTTATATAAACAAAAAATGTTTTTCTTATCCTCTTTCTGACCCAATCTTGCTCCACATCCGTATCGATCTAATGTTAAAAATCTTGTGATTTTAAACTGATGAGTAAGCAAACGTTATCACTCTTCAAGACTACATATAAGTAATATCACTATGTATAATAAAATTAATTGATCAGACTGTATCACAAAGTTGTCACTAAGAACACTTGTTCTTTGTTATTGACCAACATCTCTCAAACTATAACCAATTCGTATCTTTTCCATGAATTTATCTCAGATTAAGCTGATGGCTTTTTCACTTTCAGTTTTAACAGAGGTGTCTGTCTACCCAAGAGCTTTTTTAAGGTATTTGGAAACATCTTTCCAATTTTGAAATAGCTTTTGGTATAGCTATACCTTCATGGCTATACTGAAACTGGTTCTTATAATGAGTTAAAAAGTTATTTTATTAATAGAACACTTTCAAATGAGATAGAGGTTATAATACATTGAAACGGGAAATTAATCCTGCAAAGTTAATCATACCGTTTTTTGGACAAAGAAAAGGAAAATGACAGGACCCTCCTGCAGTCGTTCGTATATATTATGTAATATTTCTGTGGTAACGTGTGCAATATGTTCACGTTTCGAAACCAGGTCATTGGAGTTTAAAGCACGAAAGGGGGGCTAGAGAGGAATCTCTTGGATAGAAAATCAAGGATAGAAAATCAAGCTACTTACTTCTGGCGCAAATCTTAGAGCTCTGATTTGAGAAAGGTTTAAAATTCGTCTCTAGTATTGGGCTTTAAACTCAATGTACCAGACAACAAATCGAAATGGGAGCTAGGGAGCACCGCTTAAGGCAACTCCAAGAAAAATTAAAGTTTATTATGTTAATCATTGGGTTTGCCTAAGGTATATAATAGTTGAGAATGAATAGGACTATTTTTTTTCGGACACTTCAAGACCAGCTGGATGCCATAGAGCTCCGGTTTTCCCTGAATAAGTTTTTCTAAAGAAAGAAAATCCCTTTTTGCCTGTGATCAATTTTCTACGTGCTAAAAAGAGTGTGAAAAATCATCTTTAAACCCCGGGGGGTGATACCCTTGTCGACGGACGGGGGTGCTCCGCTGAGGTTCGAAAAATGGACCCTACGTGGGACTCGAAATTTGCGAAAAAAGTGACCCTGAATGGGACTAAAATTCCAAAATTTTCTCAAATTTTCTACTTTTTCCCAAAATTTTCCAAAAATAGGCACCCTACGAGGGACTGATTTTTCTATTTTGGTGTTTTTGCAACCCTACCTGGGACTCATGGAGGTTAAAAAAGGTACCCTGACCAGCGGAGCATCCCCGTAACCCATCTTGCCCTAGTACCCCCCCCCTCGGGGCTTTAAACATGTTATTTTCCTGGGATTTATTCGATTTGTAGTTATTTGATAACTTGATTCTCCATGCATCATCCTAAAAGACTAAAATATTATGTATTTGATTAAACTGCTCTTTACTCGATTAAGAGTAAACATCCAACAACCAACATCCCAAATTTTACGATTGAAGTCTTTTACTTTTCGTTTGAGCTGATATTTAAATGTTACTGTCATGGTCGCTGGGTGGTCGATCTTAATCTTTTTCCAAGGAGTTATTGATTGATCTATTCTCTCTTTTTGTACATTTGGAAAAGGAAGGGAATAATAGGGCGATTTTTTTGTAGTCAATATCCACCAATTTCAATTTCGCAGTTAAAAGATAAAAGGCTCCAACAATATTAGTGGGTTAATATCTACAATGACCTTCAAGTTAACGTTTGAAATAGAATTATTTAATTGGAAATTAGAAATTGGGCAATCAAAAATTTTCATTTTAAACGTTGATTTTAAGACTATTGTAGATGGCAACCCACTACTATTGTGGGAGTCTTATATCCCTTAACTGCGAAATTGAAATCGGTGGATATTGACTACAAAAAAAACGCCCTATTATCCCTTCATTTTCCCCCTTGTTTTAACACGAGACGAGATTTTGTCAACAAGTCAGAACAACCTGCTTCTGAAAAAACAGATTTCTTGTTCCTACATAGCTATTGTTTCGGACTGTAGTATGTGCAAGAAGAATGTCAAATATTAATATATTTTTAGCTATTGACGTGTATTACGGTTCATACACCCCGCCCTTTCAAGAGTCTTTCTAAAAATTAAATTGTGTCCATCACACCCACATTCGTTCAGTTGAAGGCTGAAAAGTTCGACTCGCAGCTCGAACCCCGTCATGTAATATCAAAATAAAAATATAGTAGGGCTCTCGAGTTGTTGTTTGTAAAATAATTGAAAAAATGGAACATATATATCGTAAATGTTTGGTGCGATGGAAGAAATTTTAGACTCTTTAATTCGACACAAACCGAAAATTGTTGTCTAACAAACTATGGTATACTTTTTCTACAACAGTGAAACAGAAATATGTTACGTACTCGAAACGTTAGATTAGTAGTAGCGCTGCAAGCGGTCTTTTGGAATTCTTTATTTAGAAAACTATTCTATTTATTTCAATCTGCTGAATCAACATATATTATAACTATGTAAAAAGTCAATGGCTTTAAGTGTGCACTAGTCTAATACTCTAATTCTAGCATATTATATACAGTTTAAAAGATAATTCAGGGCATTATAATTTCTCAAAAAAAATGATTGAAAAAATTTTAAAAATTGAAGAAAAAAATGAAAACTTTTTATCTTTTGATGCACAAAACATTTGTGGTAAAGAATTACTTTAAAGCCTCTTGATTTGCCAGAGATACAATCATTATTCACATAAAATTATTATATGGAAAATTAAACGAGTTTCATCGTCCGGCGAGTGATTCTTTTCGAGTCCTATGACATTTCATGGCTCGCAAAAATCGACCTCAATACACTGACTGAGTAAGACCAAGGATTTATTATACACTGGATATACAAGTAACAGATTTTTGCCAATTTCTCGTGTACTAGCTATGTCCGCAGTAATGATATTATTGTTCACTCTCCTTCCCTCATTAAATGATTTTTCGAAGCATTTTTATTGCATTTCTTATCAAAAATCACTCATCCAATTCACAAAAGAGACTTAAAACTTTCCTGTGAGAGTCAGATTCTTCCACTTAATTGCTAATCATAAGTCGTAATGACGTTTCAAGCTGTGAGAAAGATGCAAAAGACGTGTTGTGTATAAGAAATTGAATGTTGACACCGGAAATTTTCAAACTTTAACCTCGAAAAAACCACCTTGTTACCACGTGCCTCCAAAGGATTTTCATAATTTCAGCTGTTCTGGGGACAGTCTTGGAAAGATATTTCCAATTGAAAATTTTGTGTCATTATTATAAGCATTTAGTCTGAATGTCTTGTCTATTGATGTTTTTCTCACATTAGATTTCACAAATGTATCCAGCTCGAAATGCTAGCCTTACTTTCAAACTTTTTTTTCTGTAAATGTACAAAAGGAAAGAGCTAGAGAACTTTAAAAAAATAAGACTGATAAACATTTTCAAAAATCAGACATCTTCGAGCCACCATGACAGTTGTTCTTTGCGGACAAAGCTTGAACATCCATTGTTTTCTGAAACAAAGAAAATAGAATGGTCGCTCTCCATCGTTTTATGAGTAGTTTATCCAGTGTATAATAAATGTTTGGTAAGACTTTTATTACACTGTTACAGTAAATTAACCTATAATGGTATTTTCTCTATTTCTCCTAGCTTGAAGATCGTGTGCAATGTACGAGTAGTCAACAGGTGGCGTACAAGAAAAGAGAAGAAATGATGATTTCGTTACCAATTCCCTTAGATAAAGCCACAAATATAGGTCAGTCCCTTGATCCAATGAGATTTACCTTTATTACACGAATATTACTAGTCATTTTATTAACACGAATTGAGAAATTTCGTGTTAATAAAAACCCCCTTAATTAAAACCAGCCGCTGTTTTCTTGAAAAAGCAGAAAAATTCGTGTTAATTTCAGATCGTGAAAATTTGAAAGCCGTTAAATACTTGCCTTGTAATATTTGTCTAATAAGGTATAGAGTTTATGTATTTGTATTTTTGAGGACATTGGTGAAGTAATTTGGGACAAACTGCAGTGTTGACCTGCAAAATGGAAGACGGTAAAAAAGCTTGTTTAGTGTCGTCCTCAGTTAATCAGGATCTAAACAAATCAATAGTCAACCGTCTCCATCGCAGAAAATCACAGATACAAAGGCTAGATAGGAATCTCCTACGACGTAGGAGTTTATGGCACTTTTTTGTACCTAAGTTTCGCTTGTATAGTTCCACACAAATGCCTGATTGGAAATAACGTTCACCAACAGATTTTCTTCCTATCGGAAACACCTAAAAAGTCCGAAATTTTAGCTTATTTTACATTATAAATGCTAGCATGTTGGAGAATCTTTCTTATTGATATCTTTTAGGTGAATTCAAGGCTTTCGAAGAGCGCAAGAAACAAGCAGAAACGAACAAAGAGAGAATACCAACGGAGGAGATTGTTCGATTAAAAATCCCCATGTCGGAATGTCTAAATGAATTCACTGCTGATGAAAGCGTTGAACAGTTCTATTCGACAGCCATTAAAAGGAAAATCACTGCTCTGAAGTAAGTTTTGTTTCCAATGATTTTAAAGTAAACCGTAGTGTACAGGTAGAGTATTCGGATACGGTGTGCAGGGTTGAACAGAAATAAACTGACACAGTTTGGAACTTCGATTGAAGTGAATACGATTGTTCAAACTGAAAATTAAAAGTAATGACAAAACTAAGTGACGAAATACTAAACGAAAAATATACGAGAAATTTGATAGAAAACGACCTTAAAAGTATCGTGAAAATCGCACAAGAAATATCATGAAAATATAGCAAAATGAAATCTAACTGAAGTTTATCAAAAATTAATCTAAGACCAGGCGCCTGAGCCAAATGGGCTAATGAAAGGAAAGAACAGAAAAAGGCAGAAAACGGCAGAAAACAACATACCAGGTAGCCAGTATGTGTAAGAATGTGAAAGTCTGTGCACAAAAGTTGAGAGGTTGATAGAATTTGATAAAAGTTTAGACCAAAAACTGACTAAGTATTAACCTCCATATTGATGCAACCACACACAAAGCTTCTCATAGCTTGATTAATGATTCATGAAAATCGAGAGAAAAATAAGCGTACTAGAACAAAAATTGAAAATACTAGATAATTGCCTAAGTGTGAATAAACTAATTATATGACAAAAATGATACAAAAGAACTTAAATTGACTGCGTAAAATTAATTGTCAAGAGACATTGAATAAAGAAATGACGTGAGACCAAAACAAAAGACTGAAATGAAAGACACAAAAGACACTGACATAGAGGGACGCACAAGACACTGAGTGAAATTAAATTTTTGTCCATTTTTTTACATAAATTAAAATCGCATGGTTTGACATGCACAACAAGGGTCAAGGGCTCAAACTACAGATTCATAAAGCCCTTAGGGCTAGATTTCGTGCCTTAACCCTATTAGCCCCACCCTTTTTTGACTTTTGTATCCCCAGGGGGGGGGGGGGGTAGAATCTACCACCCTCGATTATTTTCGAACTAGAAGAGCTATGGCCATGAAATTTGGTACAGATGTTCTCCATCATGATACAATTTTCCAGGAAGAAAAAAAAAATTGATGACGTCATTCAAAAACTGATGACGTCATCACAAAATTTCCACCTGTCGGAAAAAAGCCCAAATATATGGTTTACAAAAATGTCTCTTACAGTCGAACCAATAAAGATATTTCGATTCTGTTTGGAGATTCTGAAAGGTAAAAGACTGTTCTTTAACATAATTGCCGGTTTTGCAATTTCCATGAAGATTTTTTCTTAAAATCTATGCTGAAGATGAGTAAAATTTAAATGATGACGTCATCATTTTCAAAAATTTTCTTTAGATTTTTTAAATTTGTATTATCAATGCCTATCACGTGTCAAAATTTGAAAATGATTGAATAAATATTTTAGAAGTTATCAGCACTTTAAAATTTTGAGTTTTAAGGATTTTAGCTGGGTTTTATGTCATGTTTCACAATAAAGTCATAAAACCTGATCTGGACAACCTATGACCCTAAAATTTTGTACAAGTACTCTTAATAAGATTTTATTAAAAGTCAGAAAGTTTTCTCCGAGATATAAACAAAAGAACTCCAGCGTGGTAGATTCTACCCCCCCCTGGGGCTAATAGGGTTAAACCATTGCATGCAAAGAAAGAAGTAGTCTGAATCGCAGACCTCTACAAAACCCCAGGTAGTATAGGTCTGCTTAATGATCTACCAACCGCTTTCCGGTTCGCAAAGGAAATCTTGGCGAGTTAGTAATTTGATTGACATTGATGTGCGCGCAAAAACGATCGTTTCGAACGTTTTCAATAGAATGTTTAGAGTGTGATTTTTTTCGTGCCCTGCGTGCCTTCGTGCCCTTCGTTTCTTTCGAAAAAAAGTTCGTGCCTTTAAAAAAAAGTTCGTGCCTTTTGAAAAAAAGTTTGTGCCTTTCCAAAAAAAGTTCGTGCCTTTCCAAAAAAAGTTCGTGCCTTTGAAAAAAAAGTTCGTGCCTTTCGAAAAAAAGTTCGTACCTTTCCAAAAAAAGTTCGTGCCTTTCCAAAACAAGTTCGTGCCTTTCCAAAAAAAGTTCGTGCCTTTCCAAAAAAAGTTCGTGCCTTTCCAAAAAAAGTTCGTGCCTTTCCAAAAAAAGTTCGTGCCTTTCGGAAAAAAGTTTGTGCCTTTTGAAAAAAAGTTCGGGCCTCCCCCGGCTGGGAGAGGAGAGCAGCCACGAAAAAAAAAGAAGAAATTGCATATTTACGAATGCGCTTTCGAATGTTTAGTTCAAGATTCGAATGTTTTGTTTTGAAAAGACAAGAAAGACAAAATAGGATAGAAACATGAGAACAAACACGCGTAAATTAGCGAAATCAGTGAAAGAAGAGCTAAAAAATTTTTCATGATGTTGCCTTCACTGACAGCAAAGAAATCTTCAAAACTGTTCATTTTTAGTTATTCCATTCCATCTTGACTCATATTGAGTTACTTTCTTCCTTGTAACAACACCCCTGTTTCAGTGACCTGGTGGAGTTTAAAAATCCACCGGGGTGTCTCTGAACGAAATAAATTTTTACCGAACCCAATTTTTAAAATTCAAAACATCATCATCATCATTGCTCGACCGCGGTCAAGACAATGGATTCGACTCTAGCTCGCCAGCTTTCATGGCAGTCTCAAGATCACTGAATTTGAGCCCGGTATCCCTGCAGATGGTGTCAGAGAATGTTAGTTTTCTTGATATTTGAGGAATCAGATTTGGTTTGCGCAACAGTGAAACTGAAATAGTTGAAGGTTTTCTTCATCATACTCGACTTCCTTCCTTACAGCCATGTATTTCAAATAAACAACACCCATCCCAGCCCATCCTAGGAAAGGAGAGGGTTTAGAAAATTTAAGAATCGCTTGTTTGAAGGATGAAATAGATGGAAGATTACGTATACGATCATCCAAGTTATAGACTGGAGTCGTTTATAATACGTGTAATACTAATAATACCAATACTACTTTAAGGGCAGAAACTTTCGCGGGCAGAAACTTTCGCGTTTTTCGCGTTTTTGGCATTTTTTCGCGAAAGTTTATGCCAGGTAAGAAATTAAACATTATCGCTACTAAAAACCGCGAAACTTAAATCCGCGAAATTTCGCGACTTTTCGGTCTCGCGAAACTGTCTGCCCTTAAAGTAATAATAATAATACGGGATTTAGTTTGTATAAACGACTGGAAGAATCCGGTGTTCCAGCCTTATAGATACCCGGCTAGCTACGCAGAAACTTGCGTAGCGAGAAATCAATTTATCAAGCAATAACAAACTCTCAAAACAAAATCAACTCAAATGAAAAACTTTCAATACACAAATCCACACAAATTTTTTTTTTCAAGATTTTTTTTGAGCGGGAAAAAATTATAATTGCAATATTGACACTTTTCTTTTGTTTGGAGTTAGTGCACAAAGGTTTCTAGACGACTAAAATTGTTCCCTTCATTACTTTTTGCTTTATTTCTACTATGTATAAACTAGCAAGTAGCTTTCGCTATGATGCTCCCGATGACAGGCATTTGACAGTGATTGATTGAAATTCAGAAAAGGCGAAATGCCGTGTTTATTTTTGTCAGAAATACAGTGATATTGCAAAGTATTCAATTTTTCTCAGCCATAGCTTGCACTAAACATGCCCCCTTTAATAGATACCTTATAAAGCTTCAATTACAAAGCTGTTCATGTTTTATAGGCAGGGTCTTGGAATAATCTTCAGGAAATATTTAGAATGACTTTCTTCTCAAAAGCATTTTCTTTGAAACAACAATAACAAAAATAAAAATAACAAACATATCAAAACATGAATTTATAATTTCCAAGACTATATTTTGACAATGATATAATTTTCAGCTAAGTTGTTGTCTATATCGTAATGTAATATTGTTTTGTAAAGAATACAGTGGATACAGAAGCATTCCAAAACCAAAATGATTCAAAATACAACCAAACAACAGGAACATAACATGAAATATCCTTCAGGAATTTCTCCAACAAAAGGAGTGTTAATTTGGGTTTGAACAAAACCTGGCCCACCTCTCTGGCCCGGGCCATATGGCCTACCCTTGGCCTACCTTATGGCCCACCTTACAATTCTAAAAAAGATTTGATTCTTATCATTCTGAAAATCTGCAAACCAATTCTGATGTTGGACTTTGGTTTCTCTGGCATTTAGAAAAACAACGAGACTGTTATAAACAAAAAACATAAAAAAGTTTTGAGTTGAGTCTGCATTTTATACACCTGACATAGATAAAGGGGAGAGTTCCGGTGCCGACAACCCCCCGTAGCGCCGCTTCTCCAACTGTTCAGGACTTCGGACCCTTTTTATCGGAATCATTACCGAAAAAAACATAAAATATTAAAACCTGGCGAAAAACTTTGAAATTGACCCGAACCCAACTCGAACTCGGGATCCTTAGTGCAAGAGCACAATGCGCTACCATTAGGCCGACTTCTGGTGATATAATTTAAAATCTTAAGGATTTTATGGCTTTATAGCTTGGTCGTCAGACAAGACCTACGTTGAGAATATTTCACCCTCAATTTTGGCACTTTCTTAAGAATACTTGACCCTAATCCAAAGTACACTATTCTTATAAAAAAAGCGTTTAATTATTAGAGCATTTAGAAGATTTGACCAATTTTTTGTCGTAAAACGGTTGATGCAATCATGCCAATATCATCATGCTTTATGATGAAATCATCAATTATAACGCATCCCGACACACACATATCATTATAACCTGGTTGTCCGAGAATAAAATCGGGGGAAAAAATCTTTGAAGGTGGGCCAAAGAGTAGGCCATATGGCCCGGGCCAGAGAGGTGGGCCAGGTTTTGTTCAAACCCTGTTAATTTCAAGTTTGTGTACCGTCAACTGCTCTAAAATGGGATTACTTGAGATAACATGGGACATACTGCTTTCTGGTCAGCTTTTTCTCTCTATCGTCACATCCTCTTCAACAACAAACAGATCCATGTTTCTTGGACAGTACAAAAAAGATGATTCTGTGGAGGTTCGGTTAAAATGATTGCTGTTTTGGTGTCCCATTGCACAAACATTGCACAGCTCCATTAAAAACGCAGACAATTCATTCCAATTCTTGTTCAACATTTTGAAGTCAAAACTCTCTTGTCATTAAAATGTTATGTTAAAATGAAGTTTGATGATTGGTTGAACAACTGCTATCTTTGTGCAAACTCAGCGTATTTGAAGCAGCGATTCAGACCTCGTAAAAACATATAATGTCAATCTGGCTTTAAAGCAGTTGACGGTACATCCAACGTGTAAAACTACTTTAATGGTTAATATGGTATTTGTCATGGTGAATGAACGAAGGCCGGAAGGCAAAACCATAAAGCTGAAATAGGAATAGAGAAGAAGAAACTGTCAATAGATAATTTGTAATAAATATCCAGGTGATGTCAATCAGACTGTTTGATTACCGTGAAAAAGGGTAATCACTGGAGGGAAACTGGTATCGCCTCCAAATAGTAGAGCTTTCTGGTAATAAAATTGTAAAAATTCAAAAGTCAAAAACATTTAATTTACATTTTAGCTTAGACAAAGTGCAGACCAAGAAAGGTCTGCAGTTTGGAGGCAATGTAAAGTTTCCCTCAAATGATGCAAATTACCCTTTTTCACGGGTACCAATCTAATCTAACATTATCAAACGATAGGTGTTAGATTACCGCAACCAAATCGAACAGTCACGAAACTAAAAGATTCTGGTAAAGTTGAATTATGTTAGAACGACCCTGCCGATTCCCTGGACTCCAGGGATTTTCTTGTTGCGTGTCCGAGGATTTTAACATTACTTTTTGAAACTTACCCCGGACTGAACGAGTGGTCTGCGAGACGTACTTAAACAATTAGGCGATCACACATGGGCGTTAATTTCACCATCCCTATTCTGCCCGCTTTCAAGATACGAACTTAGTCGACCGTGCGTTAACTCGTGACAACACGTTCACTTATCCAGCCGCGTGGTTCACTTATCTGGCAGCGCAATTTGTTTGTCTGGGGATAGAAATAGGGTCGTCTTCGATCAGGTTCAGTAACCAAACACCTATAAAGTTTGATTCTGTTTGATAAAATTTGATAGTTCAATTACGAAAATTTGGATCAATTGAATTCAATTGACATCGCCTGGAGATAAACAGAAGGTTCGTTAATGGTGGTATGCAAAGTTTTTTCCAATTTCTGATAATAATTACCCAAAAGTAACAGTAAAGTAACTGATGATGCCAAAAGCATCAAAGCAAAAAGAAATTCTTTAAAATAATTTTCAATCATACATCCTATCTGAAACATTACTTTTCCTATCTGAAACATTACTTTTGATAAAATAGTATTATACTTACTATCAAAGTTGCAGACCAGTCTATGGGATTATACCTTCTACTTTCTGAAACCAACTGGTCCCAATTTGCTTCGTTGCTTTTTGTTGTATTCCAAGCTATGACTTTGGAGCGCTAAAGACGCTAAATTTCTGTTCACGCGGTGTTGTTGTATTCCAAGCTATGACTTTGGAGCGCCAAAAACGCAAAATATCTGTTCGTGCGGTCGAGCTAGCTTAAAAGCTCACCACACGGCAATCTTTTAGATGCGGTCACTAGGTTACATCGTCCCGTTTTCTTGAACAATTTTTCGCCAGCTCGATCCCCAGCCTCGTGAAGCAACATAGGCTCCCTTCGGGAGCAATTAGTCGTCTAGCTAGCCTGGAGGTCCATGCTATGATTTCTTATTCTATATACTGATGACGAAATATATAGCATGGTATGGGCTGAGAGTTTGAATTTCCCAGATCCTAATAACGGTTGAAAACATAGCCAATCAAATTTTATTATTCTTTTACTGGTCACACTTTCTTAAAGAAAGCGCAAGTTCCGAAATTTGGTTTTTATTTTAGTAAGTGAGGACAGCGCTAAATTCGAATTTCCCACTGTAATTTTCTTGAGGCCAAAATCGGACTCACAGCTCTGACCCGTCAAGTATTCATCAGATTTAAAGAAAATACGCAGACGGGTTCCTGTCTATCGTCTAGCTTGCTAGACTATCCAAGTTATTAAATTTATTAATGTACGCAAAAGAGTATTTTCAAAAGGCACGAACTTTTTTTCGAAAGGCACGAACTTTTTTCCGAAAGGCACGAACTTTTTTTCAAAAGGCACGAACTTTTTTTCAAAAGGCACGAACTTTTTTTCGAAAGGCACGAACTTTTTTCCGAAAGGCACGAACTTTTTTTCAAAAGGCACGAAATTTTTTTTGAAAGGCACGAACTCTTTTTCAAAAGGCACGAACTTTTTTCCGAAAGGCACGAACTTTTTTTCGAAAGGCACGAACTTTTTTTCAAAAGGCACGAACTTTTTTTTCAAAGGCACGAACTTTTTTTCGAAAGGCACGAACTCTTTTTCAAAAGGCACGAACTTTTTTTTCAAAGGCACGAACTTTTTTTTCGAAAGGCACGAAGGGCACGAAGGCACGCAAGGCACGAAAAAAATCACACTCGAATGTTTACATTCGAAATTCGAATCCCAGACCAGAAAAAAAACAAAACAGAAAAAAGATAAAAAACAATCTGATGCGCGCATTATGTAGAGTCTGTAGATTTATTTTTGACTTTTGCTTTTATAAGATATCTGGTTTGTAAATTTATCAAAACTTTTCCATCAGCAGCTCTTCGGTCGAAGCTCAAAAAATACAATTATGAACACAAAAGTGAAAGAAAACGACCAGAAACACTCCAATCTCTTCAAAGAATTGAAGCTAAGTACCTGAAAAGATACAAAGGCCACACAGTATTAAAAGGTGAAATGCTGAAGAAAAGTTCTTTGTTTGTTTTACTAACACTCCCTTTTGTAGAATCATAAAGAAGTAATGTCAGAAATATTCAATATGACCCCCAAAATGTACTGTATATACTTAACTAGAATACCTTGAAATAATCTGCAACATATCTGTAGAACTGACAAAACAATTATCTGGAGCCAAAGTGATCAACGAATCCAGTGTGGTAAAAAATTATACACTCATACAAGTCCAAATTCAAGCATCGAAATGTAGTTTTATGAAGCAAAATTTTGTTGGTGCACACAGAAGATACATCAGGGCACTTAAATTCAATAAATCTAATTTCTCATCTTTTACAAAATCTCCACATTAAACAAGAAAGGAGGAAGAAAAACAAGCAAACTTCCTTCCGCCTATACTTTTTTTTTTCGAAATCCAAATATATTTTCCAATCTATGATTTGGTGCCCAACAGAAAATTTAAACATTACGTAATGTTATATTTGTAGACACTCGCTAGCTAAAAATGTCTTTAGCCGTATATCGGCTAAAGGCGGCAAATCTCTGGACAAAGGAAATATAGCTTATTAAGCATTCTCTATAAGGAGCACGAATCAGTTAGTGGATGCCAGCAGCCTAAAGGGCTACTTAGACTACACAATATATTGACGAACAATATTCGACAATATGGTTTGCGGACCGTAATGTACGAAGTAAACAACTGGTACTCTATTATAAAAAGGAATTTTCTTTCTGTAAACAATCCCCCTTTATTGTTGGAATATTGCAAATCGAGCTGACAATATATTGCGGACACCTTTTCAATATATTGTCGACATTCAGCAATATATCATCAATATATTGCCTGACAATATATTGTGTAGTGTATGTAGCCCTTAAGAAAGAAGTGAATATCGCAAGAAATATTGCTACTATTGTTTTCCGTGAAGCTTCTGATTGGCTAAGCGCCGAAGTTCTAATGTAATGTCAAGTGACCTAGGTAGGATTTCCTACCTAACCAAGGCACATTTTTCAGCAAAAGTACGACATCTAACCCTTTGGGCTTTATAAATCTGTGGTTCAAACCCCGGGTGCGTCATACTTTAAAATGGTGCTTGATGCTTAAGCCATTAAGTGAAGTTCTGCTATTGACCAATAGAATAGGCTGCACACATCCCCGAATTAAGCTTTCTTTTAAGATATGCTAATCAGAGTCAAAAAGTATTTAGCAAAAAAACCTGAAATTTGTGAATTTAGGGACCCTTACCGGAACTTTTTTCCAAAGATTTAGCTTTTTTAGGGATAAATAGTTTTAAATGGATAAATAGTGTTTTTCGTTGTTGAGGTTGTTTGAGGGGCGTCACTCTCATTGTGAGAGTCTTTGCCCATTGGGGATTTAGATAAAGTTTGGAGTATAGTTCAGTTCTGTATCCAGCTTACTGAGCAGAAAAGAGAGCTGATTGCTTTTTAATGACAAAGATGGGAAGAGGTTACATAATGTTTATTTAGAAGAACAAGGTATAACACTAGAACGTGTAGAAGAGAGTGGTGTCAGTCATTTAACCTGGATTTATAAAGGTTATAAAACAAAAGATGATTATTTATTATAAGAAAGAAAATTATAGGTTAAAATAAAGAGAATCAGTTTTATTAAAAAGGACAAACTTAATATAAGTTAAAATAAATGATTTGAGGTGAGGTATAATGTGAGTTTTGATAAGAAATATGATGTGAGCGGACAAAAGCAAGAAAAATAAGTGATTTTTATAAGTTAAATAATGAGATAAATAGTGTTTTTTGTAGCCCTTAGGGGGACTGAAATATTGTGACTTTTACGAACCATAGAGGGACCTTGATGGTCCAAAAAATACACCCTTAAGGGCGACACATACCCGTACCCTCCATTTGCCTAAGTATCCCCCCCCCCCGGGCTACAGACTACCAATAGAACGACTTTTAGCTTCGTGACTGAACACGGTATGAAATATGGTTTGACAAAATTTTTTTCGTATAGATTATTGTAAAACTGTGTTTTACAGTTATGCAATTTCCTAGGCTTCATTATGCTTTTTCCTTGCAATAGAAACGTAAACTGATTTTGTCCACTTGGTCTTTCCGCTCAAAAGTTATGAAAAAAAAAACTTAAAAACTGTTTCGAAAATGTGTTGTTTTGAGATAAAAAAGAGGTAATCTACTTTATCATTCTTTCTTTTTTACACAAGTAAACAGGAGGCTCGGAAATCCCAACCCAACAGACGCATAACGTTGTTTCAACGTTTATCTAACGTTCACAACGTCCATATAATGAACGTTGAAACAACGTTGTGTGTGCCAGCTGGGAAATTATTTTTACCGATTTACGGAAAACCTGAGAACATATTTCCTCTTCTTTTACTCTTTAGACGGACGCGGTTCGCAACCTTCCCCGATTACTTGGTTATCCAATTACGAAGATTCACAGTTGGAGATGATTGGGTGCCCAAAAAATTAGGTATTGTTTCTTTCATAACGTTTGTTTTGTCCTGGCAAATTAAGGACAATAAATCCCAGCTATTTAAGATATTCATGACGTAATGTTTTCTACGGAAAGACCCCGGTTTTTGCCAAATCTCATACAACTTTTGTCTAGTTTAAATTTGCTACTACTGGCTAAAACCGGGGTATTTCCGTAGAAAACACTACGTCGTTAATATCATGAATTGTATCTTTCATAACATCCCGGCAAAGTTAAGAAGTTAACTCTATATTTTGAAGAATTTAAAAAAATAGAAAATAACTGTATAATTGTAAAAATGTTAGACTCTCTTTTTGTGTTTCGTTTTTATTTACTTCCTTTCCTTGAGGTCAGATCTCCGATCTTCACCATATATATGTGAAGAAATTCATAGAATTTCTGTCCAACTATCTTCTTTCAGGAGATTTGGGTGGCAGAGCAGCATATACATTTCGTCCTTAATATTGCCACCCTAGTAATGATTTTGAAACGAGTTAGTCTGAATCGCAGGCCTCTATAGATATACTTCGTATAGTGCTGATACAGTCATTGAGTTTCAAGCCCGTAGGACTCCTGGATGGAAACGAAACCACTTATTTCCTATCCAGAACGCCCGCGCATAGTTTTTACACAGACGCTGGATTGAAACTAAAATCTATCGCTAGATTTCAAAAAATGTAGTCCTCCAAAATAAAGAAACCGCTAGATACAATCCGTCGTCATGATTATGGCACGTTCTATGCGCGTTTTGGATGAGAAATAAGTAGCTTTAATTTCTCCTGCCTGATAAGGGTTAAAGTTTCGCCTCTAGCCCTTCGGGCTTGAAGCTCAATGGATATAGTACTCTCTTTCCATGACGCGTATTCACTCTAAAGGCCATAGCTTCGTAAGAGAATCTGCCCGGGTTAGCGCACCGCTTTGATCTTTTTGATCCCGATTTGGGATGAATATAAATGAGTATTTGAGCGCGGTGGTTGGTTAAAGCAAAACAATCGCATCAAAATTAAAAGCCAATCATAAACATAAACTTTAGATGCCAGTCACTTTCGCTTTTGTTTTAAAGCAATAAGCTACGTGAATTTGATTGTTTTGGCTGAACACAGGTTGTCAGATCGTTAGTTTCACCACACCCCTTGGATGAATGATCTAATATGAGATTACGTGACCCGCGTCTTACCTGAGAACTATGTTTCAGTTGGTATTCTCCAATTCGATGTGCTGTTATATTATTCGATAATATTGAAAGTCGCCGTCAACAAGAAACTCTCATAAACTACTTTCTACCCTTATTCGATGAAAATTAAATGAAGAGAGTGCCAACTGTAATTTTCAAACACTTCTTTGTTATAGACGTTTCAGTTGAGATGGAAGAGATGATCGATCTGAACTCGTTGCGTGGTAACGGTCTTCAATCTAACGAAACTCAACTGCCTGATGACGGTAAATATTTCTCAAACAGTTTTGAGTTCAGCAAAGTTTTCTCGAAACGTAGTCAAACGTAACTCTCGTGATTCAAGTCATGATAAACTTCCAATATGAATATCATTGGGTCGGTAAACACAAACTTCTTTAAAGGTTTTATTTTTCCATAAGTGTACCCGTTTCATACCAGACAAATATTTCATATCAGGACAGTGTCTGCCTATTGCTTCATTATGCTGATATAAGCAAAAAATGCTTTTCTTTTCCTGTTTCTGGCCAATCTTGCTCCACATTCGTGTCAATCCAATGTGAAAAAGCTTGTGAATTAAAATTGATGAGTCAGCAAACAATATCACTCTTATTTAAAATAAAACCTTTAAAGTTTTTTTTTTCATAATTTGAAGGTATACTACTCTACGAACAAAAAAAAACATGATGTAAAATAGTGGTCCCTTTCTAACTAGGCTAAATGTGATATTGGTAGAGCCTCAAGTTAAGCAAATCAAAATGATGTTTTCTTTTATGGAGGCCTGCAAAGAGCATAATGAACTTTGAAAAAAGTTGAACTTTTTCCAAACCATAACACCCAACTCTTCATTCACTTTTAGTAGCTTTTTTAATTTGAAGAAAATTAATTATTTTCTTTTCAACTACTCGACCCATTCTTTTTTATTGTAGATGGCGGTGAGGAGGAAACGACTGTTGAAATCAACGAAGGATTTGTCGCTCAACTCATGGATATGGGTTTCCCCTTGGAAGCGTGCAAAAAAGCTGTCCATTACACTAATAATCAAGGTAGAATGTCAAGGACAAACCCTTCTAGGGAAAGATTCTTGATGCAATTAGTATACAGTTGACTCTCTCTAACTCGATTTTCATTGGACTAATGATTTCTTTCGAATAAGATTCCAATTACTACTTTCTAGCGTAATTCAAATTAATTCAAACTAGATTTAAGATTTGATACGTCCAAAGCATAGAATGGCATTTTTGTGAAATTATCACTACTTTCACAAAAAGGCTATTTTATGCTTTACTTGGGGGTAATTGACAATAATGCAATTTATAATTGAAAATGCACTAAAAATGGTATTCTTGTCCGTCAGTCACTTCAATTCCACCATGGTGATATTCTTAATATTCTTATAAAGTGTATTCTTATAAAAAAGCGTATACGGCTGAACTAAAATTTGTTAGCTCTTGAAAAATAAATGTAATAGGGCTTATTATTCATTTTCATTAATCATCAAGGTGTTGAAGCAGCCATGAATTGGGTGTTCGAGCACTCACAAGATGTAGATTTTGCCAGTCCTTTACAACTGGGCGGTGGTGGGAAGGAGAAGAAAAAGACAGAAACTTTTACGCCCAACATTGAAAGTGTTTCGATGCTAATGGCGATGGGTTTTACGGATCAACAAGCGCATAAAGCTCTTAAGAAAACTGTAAGGGTAAAGATTTTTGACATGTCATTATACAAGTTCTTATTTTTTGGTACTTTTAACCTTAAATCGTTTTTATCCTGTAATGGGTGAAATTGAGCTTTGAACTCTAAATTGCCTGAAATTGAGTAATTCTAGGCTCAGCAATGTTCTTAAATTGTTCTTATCTTTCGGAGATTTTGGGACCCACCGTTTTATAAAACTGTTCTTATTGAAAATTCTCAATATAATAATTACATAAATTCAGAGTTTGGACTGAAGTAAACTCACAATTGAACAACGGGGTGATGTCTTATAAAGTCTTGTAACTTGTTTCCTTTTCTCCTCTTCGGTCACAACAGAATAACAATTTGGAAGCAGCGGCCGAATGGATGTTCTCCAACCCTGATGAGTTAAACACATCCATGGAGGTGGATGAACCGGCAGCCGAAAGCTCACTAACAGAAAATACTATGCATGACGGGAACGGAAGTATGTTTCTTTATCCAATATGGGAGATATATCACGGATACTTCTGGGATATTTCAGGGATATCAAAGAATATTTCAGGATTATTTCGAAGATATAGTAGAGATATTCTAAGGATGTTTCAGGAATATTCCAGGGATGTTTCGGGGATATCCAGGGATATTTCAGGGTTATTTAAAGGTTATTCAATAGATATTTTAGGGATATTCCAGGGACATTCCAAGGATACTTCAGGGATATTTCAAGGATATTCGGAGATATTTCAAGGATATTTCAGGGATATTTCAAGGATATTTAAAGGACATTCAGAGATATTTCAAGGATATTTCGGGGATATTCAGAGATATTCCAAGGATAATTCAGGGATATTCCAAGGATATTCCAAGGATATTTCAGGGATATTCCAGGGATATTTCAGGGATATTTCAGGGATATTTCAAGGATATTCCAAGGATATTTCAGGGATATTCCAAGGATATTCCAAGGATATTTCGGGGATATTTGGAGATATTCCAAGGAAATTCCAAGGATATTTCAGGGATATTCCAGGGATATTTCAGGGATATTTCAGGGATATTTCAAGGATATTCCAAAGATATTTCAGGGATATTCCAAGGATATTCCAAGGATATTCCAAGGATATTCCGGGGATATTTAGAGATATTCCAAGGATATTCCAAGGATATTTCAGGGATATTTCAAGGATATTCCAAGGATATTTCAGGGATATTCCAAAGATATTCCAAGGATATTTCAGGGATATTTCAAGGATATTCCAAGGATATTTCAGGGATATTCCAAGGATATTCCAAGGATATTTCAAAAATATTCCGAGGATATTTTAAGGATATTCTAACGATCTTTCAGGGATGTTTCAGGGATATTCCAAGGATATTCCAGGGATATTTCAAGGATATAGCAGAGATATTGTAAGGGATAGTCCAGGGATAGCTTAGCGTCGTAAGTCAATTTAGAATAAAATTATAACAGCCGCATTTCTTTATCACCGTTCAATCCCAACACCAACACATGTGATTTGTCCAATATAGAACATCCTTTTTTTGCTGATCTGGATGCTTTCTAGAATATTCATTTCTGTGACACAAGCTTTGGTAACTTTGGAATTTCCCGCTATTACTTATATTGTATTCTGCACTTTAGCTTCTTTGAAAACTTTAGCCCTTTACCCTGAATATCTGAAGACTGTAGCGTTTATTTGAATGACTGTGATAGTAGCTTTTTAAGGCTTGGGGACACGAGAAGTTTTTTTTCGTTGGTGCAATGCAACATGCTCTATCCAACCAACACAAGAAAAACAGTGCGTGTCCCATGGTTTTTTTTTGTTTAATGGGACAAAAAGTGAGGGAAATACCCAAAAGACACGCTGATTTTGTCCCTGGAACAATGGAGCAAAATTGATTCAGATTCATTTGAGATTTCACTTTTATTGGTAGAAAGAAATAATGGTATGGAGACACGAGAAAGCGTTTCAGGTTGGTGGGATGGAGCATGTTGCATTGCACCAACGCGAAAAAAACTTCTCGTGTCCCCAAGCCTTAAGGGTGTCAATCATTTTTGTTTCGTGTATTTAGAATATAAATTGATGGGATTTGCAAGTCACATGGGAACTTCAACGTCATGCGGTCATTACGTTTGTCACATTTATAAAGAGGGAAGGTGAGTGAAGTCTATTATCAACCCAATCATCATTTACTACCTTCCGGACAAGTTGCGCCTAGGGTAGGTTCTAGTCGCTCGTAAACGCTCATGGCCGCTCGGTTGACCGGTCCTAGCCACTCGTTTGACCGGTCCTAGCCACTCGTTAGACGGTCCGGGTCGTTAGTTAAACCGGTACTGGCCATTTGTTAGTGTTTTTTAGTAACGATGACTGGTTGATCGAGGCCGGTCTGGAAATGGACGCATTTAAATGGCTGCTAAATTAACTGGACTCTTAGCGGTCTTTTGGTAAAGTTTTACCGGTCATTTACCAGTCCTTTAAAAGACCGCTTAGAGAGCGGTCCGATTTTCAGGTACTTTAAATCGCTTGGGAAGTCACAGGTATAAAACTTCCCTACTATTTAAAAATGTTTCCCTTTTATTTAGATGGGTGATATACAACGATCGAAAAGTTGCCGAATCAGAAACTCCTCCTCGAGATTTAGGTTATATTTATTTTTATAAACGAATCTGAAGAAGATTGGTATAAAGTAAGTATACATATTTTGTAAATACTGTTGTTTAAGTTGTTTAGGACAACGTGAAATAGAACGAATCTTAAGACATTGACTTTTTTTCGTTTTCAACATTCAAGTGCCTGTATTCATGACATGCACCATTGCAATTTCTTCCGAGGACCCAACAGCTGATTAAGTGACGTAAAATCAATCAATACGTTACTTTCAACTAATCAGCTGTTGGGTCCGTGCAAGACAATGCAATGGTGCATATTATGTATTCTGACATTCTGATGAGAGACTTATTTCTTTTATTTTTGGACCTACCCCGGTGGAGGTCCTATAAATTAACCTGTGTTTGTTCGTCCGTCCGTCCGTTCGTTCATCTGTTACCAACTTTTCTCAGGATTGAATCATAGGAATCTTTTTATTTTTGGTACAAAGGTGCAAAATGGTAATGGCCAAAATGTGACGGAGCCCGATTTTCGGAAAAAAAAAATTTTGGCTAAATTTCAGCCAAAAAATGGCTGATAAATAGGGTTTTTTGGACTTTTGAAAAATTGGATCATTAATTTTTTCTGATTTTTTGAATGAAAGTAGGGTACCATCATAGGTAAAAGATGGCTCAAGCAGATTTTGGGAGAAAAAAAATTTTTGGCTCAAAAAACGCATGTTTATCTATAAGAATCACTATTAATAAGCATACATCAATGTTCTTAGTCAAATTACTCAATTTTTTTATGAGATAGATGTTTTTCTTAGAGGGCTTACTTTTGAAGAATATGTGTGTTTAGACATGAAATTTTGGTTGCTTGGCGTGTTGTTATAGAACAGCTGGCCAAATTCGATATTTTTTTATAAGCACATTATCAATTTCTTAGATATTAGCTTTTCTCGAGATTGGCTCTTTCATTCTTTATGATTTTTTTGCACAAAGATGCATAACTATAAACTCTCGAATGTGACGGAGCCCGATTTTCGAGAAAAAAATGTTTTTGGGCAAATTTGGGCCAAAAAACGGCTAAAAAACGGGTTTTTTGGACTTTTGAAAAATTGGATCATTAATTTTTTCTAATTCTTTGCATGAAAGTAGGGTACCATTATAGGCAAAAGATGGCTCAAGTAGATTTTTGCAAAAAAATTTTGTTGGCTCAAAAAACGCATGTTTATCTATAAGAATCACTATTAATAAGCATACATCAATGTTCTTAGTCAAATTACTCAATTTTTTTATGAGATAGATGTTTTTTTGCTCATGAGGGCTTACATTTGAAGAATATGTGTGTTTAGACATGAAATTTTGGTTACTTGGCGTGCTTTTACAGAAAAAATGGCCTAATTTGATATTTTTTTATAAGCACATTATCAATTACTTAGGTATTAGCTTTTCTCGAGATTGGCTCTTTCATTCTTTATGATTTAAAGAGCATGAAATTTTGGTTTGTAAACGTTTTTTATAAGAAACAAAGGACTAATTTTAATAAATCGTCACTATTTGTGTTCTGAATGATTGTTTAATGGTCACGCTCACGTAGATATCAATTATACCTATATATGTTAAATGCATAACCAGGTAGGTCCATAAAAGTATCACTTGTTCCTTATGAAACTCTAAATGTCCTCATTTATCCACAAAGGAGAAGAAATGCTTTAATTATTACGTTTGTGACCATTTCGTGATTAATATTCTCTGCCTGTTGGTTTTTACCCTATTTTGAGACGAATTTCTACCTTAAGGGAACTAATTTTCGCGGAATTTATTTTAAATAAATTTTTTGTTTTTTTATATGAACCAAACTATATAAGAAATAAGTTTAGAACAAGTTAAGAGCATTTTAAGGCTCTGCTAAACATCCAACTTTTTGGGAAATTAGGCAAAAATACTCACAACATGGTTGAAATAAGAACATTTTTAAAACATTTTTAGTTTTACTCAGGAAATTAAGAAGGCTTCAAAAGTTTTGAATGTTCTTATTAAAAGTTTACAGTTTACACGTGCAATAATTTAAAAAAAATTTTGATTTTTACATGATTTATGAACATAAATTTGTATAATTTATACTTCTTTAGCTTCGAACTTTCTCACCAGATCCACCTTCGAATTTGATGATGTTTATGATAAAAAGGTTTTTTTGTGTCTGGTGTTATTTTGCGACACATAAGGTGAAAAGTGAAAAAGTAACCCTTTGTGCACAGTTCAAATCATGGTCTGTTTTTCACTTCCACTGTATATCCTTCATTCACCATTCCGGACAATCCAGTAACACCTGTTGCTAGGTAACCATTCGATGCAGTTGTACTATACCGTTCATCAAACCAACGCTGGTTGAAATTACTCATCGAGTTTTGTCTTGATGACCCATAGAAATACCTCTCTAAAGGATAATTCAATGTCGAGCTAGGACTTTCCGGTCGTACCGGATCTTCCTTGCGTAATAATGGATCCCGGATATGCAGGATAGCGGATAGGATGATACACAGGACGATCATGCCTGTGGAAAGCCATCCTACAGTGCTTGACCAGCCTTCGATCATACGTGGTGGTAAGTTTGAAATTTCAACTTGGAAATAAATCATGGCTGATAGATCGAGGATACCTAAGAAAAATGAAACGCATTCTCGATTCTGCATATTTTCTCGTATAGGGAAATAATAATTAGAAAAATTGTCCTCCAGAAGTTTTAAGCTTAAACCCCGGCCAAAAATTGCCAATTTTTTTAATGTCGGGCGGGACCGACCCGTCATCCGGCAAACCTATGTAATCCCCATCAGGCTTACTATAACGATAGATTTTCGCAGGGATAAAATTCCGCGGATTTGGGTGTCATGATCTCAATGGAAATTCAGAAAGGCCTTATCTGCGAAATATTTCTGAACAAAACTCAAAAATTGTCAAATTACTACTTTTTGAATGTCTACTGGCTTCACAGAGGCGTATTTCAATAGCCACCATGCATGATTTGACAGTAAAAGGCAAGGAATCGTGAAAATATTGTCACCCAATAGTGGCATCCGTGGACAAGCTCAACCGTGAAATTTAATCCCCGCGAAAATTAATCAATCCTATTAAAGTAAATCGAAAGAATTTGTAAACAATCATTTGATTTTCGATAAAAATTATCATCCCAACGTGGTGAAAGGCTTTCACTGGGCCACTGAGACAGGGATATCTTTTTCAGAATTGACTCTACTTTTGTAGATCTCATTTCAAGAAAATGACAATTTACGAGTTTAATTAAGGATCTTTTCTCAGCATCTGTTTTCCTTGCTTACCAGAAATAACTGAGAAGACAATGGAAAGAACTGAACAACATTTTCTGTGTGATATTCGCTCGTCCGAAGTCCAATGGAAGAGTAGTAGATTGCAATTCAACGCCACTAGCAAGCAAATTGACGATAAAACAAATTGAAGGAAAATCACATCCAACAAGATCACTGAAATGAAATGGAAAATCGCAGCCAACTGGTAAGTGAGACTAAAGGCCGGTCTCCACTTGCGCGCGCTGTGATCGCACTTTTTGACTTCAATCCTTTTTGCTTGGAAAAAAGATTACTTCATAAAAATGTAGCGCGCGCTGGAAAAAAAAGTTGAACACATTTCAACTTTTTTCAACCGTTACGTCAGATCGCGCCAATGGAGTTGCTTCATTTTTCTTTTGACCAATAGCGTGGAAGCTTTGCTCGAAAAAGTGCGATCGAAGCGCGCGCAAGTGGAGACCGGCCTTAAAACTCGTGATATATCCCAGAAAATCCTTATTTGTCATTTTGGGAAGTCACTCGTACATCAAAAAAAGGGGGTGGCTTCGAATAACCTGGAAAACTGATAGGTTCCCTTAAGAAATACACAAAAGCCCTGGGATCTATGAAATATTGGCTAACATTAGGCTGGAAGATGACCACCTCCAGTATCGCTGCCGCGCTGCCATTACTAGACCTTATCGGAGTTTTTTATTTTTTTAAAAAAGTGATGCATTGTGGGATTGTTTCGAGTGTATTACAATAGAATTCCCTCGAGGAATTCCTAAGATATTTCTATTCAGGGGGTCAGGATCCAGATACCAAACCCAGGGCCAGGGGGGGTGCTGTCAATTTTTTTTTTTAAATTTCAAAAAGTCAAGTTGGTATTGATACCAAAATGAGGGGGTGGGTCCCCCTTTTTTTTGAAAATTAGGGAATCTTTAAGTTGGTATATATACCAAAATGAGGGGGTGGGTCCCCCTTTTTTTAATTTTTTCTGAATTTGAAATTGGTATCTGACTTAAAATGTTGTATAATGTAAGTATAAAAACTTATTTGAATCGTTTACACTATACCCTGATTCCATATAAAAGCATTCTTCATTCTATAATTGAAATTAATTATTTTATTTAACTTTTGCTGCTCTCAATCCTTTCAATCAACCAAAATTCATTCAAAACTAGAGTTGAACAAATTGAATCAAGTCTTAGCAGATCTTATAACTTTATTAGTCTTGATAAAATTTTTCTGTACATAACGTTCATCATTAAGGCTATGTTGACTATAGGCGTGCCTAATACAATGAGTTTTTTATCTAGTCTAGTTTACCAACTAGTTTTATGAATTTGATACATTTTGCCAATTTAGTTCGAGAAACTTAATTTACGTTGTGTTAGAATGAGAAAAACTTGTTTTCATTTTCAGGAGTCTAAAGTGTAGTACATAATATAAGTGATTAATAAGAGGAATGTTCTTTGAATAAAAACATCCACAGATTTTGTTTAGCGTCCCTTGTATGCAGTATCCTATGCTTCTTGCATTTTTACTGATTGCCAATTTAGGGGGGGGGGGGGGTGGGTACCCCTTTTTCAGAAAAATCGGGATTTTCAAGTTGGTATCGATACCAATTTAGGGGGGTGGGTCCCCCCTTTTTTAGAAAATTGGGGTTTTCAAGTTGGTATTGATACCAATTTAGGGGGTGGTGGTGTCTACTACTTTCAAATCTCGAAAAGTCAGGTTTTTGGGCCCTGGGTTGGTATCCTGGACCTTGACCCCCCCTGTTCTATTGTAAAACACTCGAAACAATCCCACAATGCATCACTTTTTTAGAACAATCAAAAACTCCGATAAGGTCTATTTTGATTGAGTTCTTAGCCGCCCCTATGTTATTCCTTACTTTATTTTACAGGTTTTCGAGTATTAAGTCCTTGGAATTCCCTATATCTTTTTGAAGAAGGGCAAAAAAAACCTTGAAAATATAATTTTGAGTTTGAACTCGAATGGATTGTTTGCTCCTGACAATGTGCTCCAAAATCACTAGAAAAATCCATTTCAGTAATTCAAGGGATTTTTACAGAGATGAACTCTTACCTTCTTTATAGGTCAAATACTTGAATGTGAAGATATCCTTCCGGTATTTACAATACCGTTTTTCAGACATACTCCGACACGTACGCGTGATTCCAAAATATGCTTGATGGTCTTTGAAGTGCTTTGTACTTTCGTTAAAGGTGATCCATGAAGCTCCAAAGAGAGCCACAATGTTCAATGATAAACATACGAAGAAAATGATAGCTGATGTGATGTGTAAGATTTGCTTTATTTTTAATTCCATTTTCTCTTCTATTTTTCTGAAGTGTTTCTGCGTTTTACTGAAACGAGATGTAACATGCGGGGCATTGTGTAGCACATGGTACAGTTAAATCTCGAATCAACGGACGCTCTAAAAGGCGGACATCTCTGATTAGCGGACAATTCTATTTTCCCCGGCCATCTCCTAGTCAATTCCTCATAAAAAAGTTTCCAAAAAGAGGCTCTCAATTAGCGGACCCTCATAGAATTAGTGGACATCGACAGTCAATCTGGTCACAGACTTCAAAAATGACTATGACTACTAATTTTCTAAGTTTTCAGCTCTTTAAGCCTTTAAGTTTGAATCACAGACCTCTACAAAACTGAAAGTAGCATATATAATGTATAAAACAAGGTATAATGAGCATGAATCCGTTAGTGGATGCCAACAGCCTACTCAAACCTTAAATTGAAAGACTTCAATTAAAAAAAATTAGCCAAATTTTCATAACATCTGGCTCTCACCCGACAATCTGTAAATACACATATTTCTGGATTCTTTAAACTTCAAAAACTTTGAACAAACACTAATTTACGAGCTTCGTAAACGGGTTTATTTCGAGCACTCTTATTTTTGTCAAAATTCTCTAGGGCCATGTTCATGCTAGGGCCAAAACGCAAAAAACAAACAAAACCTTTTCTCTGATTGATCAAGAAAAATGTAAATCACTCTGATTTGCTTTTCTCACGAACAGCTTTTCAAAGAAGCCTTTAACCCAATTCCCCGATTAAATGTCCTCGTCAGTCAAAATTGATGGTACTGGGACCTAAATGGTTTTAACAAAAAGATTTAATAAAAACAATAACAAGGGAAATAAAAGCAAAATTTTTTCATAATTGAATGTAAAGAAATTAGGATGTATAGCTTTAATTCCGTCTCCGAGATTTCTAAAAAAGCCTACCATAAATTATTCATTTTCCCCTAATTTTTCATCCCCGCATTGTTGTTGTTTGTTTTACAATATATCTGTTGTTGTTGTTTTTACCTCTCGTGTTGGAATTTAGACAGGTGAATGTGTAATTTCGGAAAATTGCAGTTAGTCCCGGGGTACTAGGTTTGAACGGGCAAGAAAGCGACCACTTAAAAGTTTATTTTTACACAAGTGTTTCCGTTTTATATCAGACACATATTCCATATCAGGACAGTGTCTACCTATTGTTATATTATGCTGATATAAGCAAAAAAGTTTCGGTGAACATTACAAAGCTGCAATCTGATTGGCTGTTAGAAAACCAATAAAATTCTAACCCAAATACCAATTAGGAATAATTCAGGATAGGAGTAATAGCTCTCAAGGCTTTACACCCCTTCCCTTTCAGTTTTACACACACACACCCACATACCCTATACACAGACACCCTATACACAGACACCCTATACACAGACACCCCCACACACAGTGTGTTCAGATCTCGTGCTCGCCGTGCTAAGCGTGCTCGTTGAATTAGTTAAAATTTTACACCCCTTTCCTTTCTGTTTTACGAGTGCCCCCACACACACACCCACATACCCTATACACAGACACCCTATACACAGACACCCCCACACACAGTGTGTTCAGATCTCGTGCTCGCCGTGCTAAGCGTGCTCGTTGAAATAGTTAAAATTTTACACCCCTTTCCTTTAAGCTTTACGAGTGCCCCCACACACACACCCACATACCCTATACACAGACACCCTATACACAGTGTGTTCAGATCTCGTGCTTGCCGTGCTAAGCGTGCTCGTTAAATTAGTTAAAATTTTACAACCCTTTCCTTTCTGTTTTACGAGTGCCCCCACACACACACCCACATACTCTATACACAGACACCCTATACACAGACACCCCCACACACAGTGTGTTTCAGATCTCGTGCTGCCGTGCTAAGCGTGCTCGTTGAAATAGTTAAAATTTACACCCCCTTTCCTTCAGTTTTACGAGTGCCCCCCACACACACCCACATACCCTATACACAGACACCCTATACACAGACACCCCCACACACAGTGTGTTCAGATCTCGTGCTCGCCGTGCTAAGCGTGCTCGTTGAATTAGTTAAAATTTTACACCCCTTTCCTTTAAGTTTTACGAGTGCCCCCACACACACACCCATATACACCCTATACATAGACACCCTATACACACAGACACACCCCCACACACAGTGTGTTCAGATCTCGTGCTCGCCGTGCTAAGCGTGCTGGTTGAATTAATTAAAATTTTACACCCCTTTCCTTTAAGTTTTACGAGTGCCCACACACACACACCCACATACCCTATACACAGACACCCTATACACAGACACCCCCACACACAGTGTGTTCAGATCTCGTGCTTGCCGTACTAAGCGTGCTCGATTTTGAAAAATCTACAACATTTTGTCCGTGATTGTATGTATCTTATGATTGTAAAGGGCTACGTGCATCAAGTTTTTACCAGTGATAGATAATGGATATTTAAATTTGAGTTTTATCGTTTTGGTCCAGTTAATTTTAATATATATTACTAGACGTCGTCGCAAACGCCGGTTAACGGTTTTGCTTGCACATCAAAAGCTTTTAAAATACTATAATGTGGGTTAATTCCTGACATTGTTTCGGCTTAAAATACCGAATACAATAATAAAAATTATACTTCTAAACTTTCTACATTAGTCAAAAATTTGTTTCCGTAAGCCTCGATGATATGTCTTTTTAAGATAACGGAAGTCTGTGTTCAATGAAATGCCATAGTGACCCTGTCAAAATTATCGAGGGTACCCGTCCTTGCAGACGTCCAAAGGTGTCTGAGGTGGTGAGAGGGTTGCTTCTAGGAAAGAAAAAGCCTTAGTTGTGAAGGAGAGGCTCGCGCTTTGCGATTGAGCAATGAAGGTTTAACCCGTTGTTGGCTTCACATGCGGACAGATTAAGACCGGCGCATATGCAATGCTACCAACATTGAAACCTTTTTAAATAATGTTAGACGAAGTTTAATCATCAAACAACAATGTTGGATTTTGTTGCGTGTGTTGATATAAAATAGTTCGAAATCATGCAAATCCGTCGTGACAGTCTTGAAACCGAATAGCGCGAGACTTTTTGTATCGAAGGAGGATAGGTTTTCCAGCCGCGGCGTTCAAATTTTAGAAACCTTAATATGTTACTGGGCTAGCGTTATAGAAATTTTTCATAAACTCAATTAGTATAGAAGATTCTACGGACCATATAGACATTTTCAATTTCAGTTGAGCTAGAATCTGACGATGTTTTCTGTCCGAAAACTTTAGGGCAGACTCCAGGCTGGACACTTAAAAAATAGTTGTCAGATTTGGCTGAAATTTGGCACACTTTTTCATTGAGTCAATATCATGGGGTGCTTTTTTTCAATGCACGATGGAGTTCGATTATTCGATTGGTTCGACAAGTTCGATTGATCGGGTCTGGCTTAATGTCATGTCTCTTTAATTGTAAGATTCCTATCATTTTATTGGTGCATTTACTAACTACACATAAAAGAAATAAAAACCTTCATAAATACTCTAACAAACACAAAAAACATGACAGAAATACAAACAACCAGCTGACAGCATTCTGAAAACTGCCATTTCTTTAAAAACGAGCGATGTTTAAAAATGCTTGGTTACGTCTACCTGGACTTGCGGACTGACAAAACGTTAGATTTTATCTTACCTTAGCGAGTGAGTCCATCTTTAGACTATTCGAGAATGTTCTAGAAGTTTCCAAAGCACTTTCGTTTTCTAATTTTTGTTCATCACCGCCACCG
Source organism: Clytia hemisphaerica (assembly GCF_902728285.1). Classification (NCBI taxonomy): domain Eukaryota; kingdom Metazoa; phylum Cnidaria; class Hydrozoa; order Leptothecata; family Clytiidae; genus Clytia; species Clytia hemisphaerica. The sequence continues at coordinate 104,866 of NW_027104562.1, forward strand.
CCACCACGAAAGCCTATCGTAACACTTTCGCTATGCGAAAATAATCTTGTTTTGATCCAGTCACCTGATTTACTTCTATTTTACAGGGCAGTATCTATTAGAGGATTTTGTTTTATGCTTGATAACAAAATTAATTTTTTTCTCTCTCTATTTCATTTAGACTAGTCGACAAGTTAACAAACAATTCCAATACTGTATAGCAGACATACCTATGATGAAGGGAGTGAAAATCAAGCGTTTTTAAGTCATTTAGATTTATGAAGTACTCGAAAGACTAAAGGTCGTATAAGTGATTCAAAGGAAGCCAGATTTAACTGTATGAAACGTAAACAAACCAAAAGACACGAACCCAGCAGAAAGAAAACTTAATTTGGCAAGTAAAATCCATAGAGGAAGATGTATGGTACATAAGGTCATAAATTGGCTTTGGTAACAAAATGTTGAATGGAAAGGTTCCCCCCAATCTCAACAAAATCCAAGCGGAAATATTTCAATTTCCCAATTTCTCTTTTTAACAAGGTACTTTACTAATATTATCTTTTGAGCCCCCTCAAACCCGCCGCTGATAGTTGGACCTCTTAAACAACTGAAACCTTTTCATTTGCATTTGCGTTTTCCCGAGTTTTCCCCTTTTTACGCGATATCGTGTGAGTTTGCAGACTCACGAAATTGTGAAGATCCCTGTGATTGATTTTAGGCTGATACGTGAAATAAAATCCGCACGAAATATTTGAAACACTACATGTTTTTTTTTTATAAGCAAGTGTCTGCCCCTACATCAGGCTCGCATTATGCTTAGCATTCTATTGTTCTCAAACAATAGAACCATTGTTTAAGTACCAAAAACTGAGCCTGCATATGCTTATAAACGTTATGCTTATAAAAGAAAAAACATGTAATTCGTGAAAATAAATCCAGAAAAATTATATCAATTCATTTTGGCTCGCGAAAATTAATCCGCTCAAAGTATACAATTTGAAGGCATATGATGAAGCAAAATGCTTCTATAATTATGAGCCTCTATTGGGCTATTTTATGCCTGCATATCTTTGTAAACAGAAATAATATTTAGGTATGTTGATTATTTATATTAGATATTGTTTTCATAAATATATACTTTCAGCATATTTTATCCGGGAAGCCTAAAGTTAACAAGACGACTTAAAGTCGAAAATTTCGCATAATACTCGCACATCAACGACGAAGACGCGTGATACGTGACTCCTGCAGCATTATGCATTTTGAATGAAGCGCTACACAAAATATACACAATGTATTGTACACACAGGTCATAGATACCCTGTTTTTTTAATGAAAAATCTCAATCCATTAAAAAAAAGATTTCTTCAAAACAAAAATACGACTAAAGAATTCCATTCTATAAGGCGTAAACAAAATCTTTCAATTCAGAATAATTCAAATAATTTCAAATTTTTTTGAAAATGAAGAAGAAAAAATGAACTTTTCATTCTTTAATGCCAGAAACCTCGTTTTGTGCTTTGAAGGAACTTGTGATGAAGACTTCTTTCCCCGGGTACCCTGGCCAGCGGAGCATCCCCGCAACCCATCTTGCCCTAGTACCCCCGGGCTTCTTTCACTTGCACAAAGTTTATATCAACTTCTTTCATAAACAGTAAAATTTATCTAAAATTGAAAAAAATGGCTAGTCAGAAAAATCTGTTGTATACTATCTTCGCTTTCTGATATGAATGATGGCCCACCACCATCAAAATCATTGCACTTTTCCAAAAAAAATTTGAATAGGGGGGGGGTCGAGGGTATAACATTTTTTGGAACCCCCCCCCCTCTGGACATTGTGACTTTTGATCCCCCGGACAACAGGTCGAACCACCCCGCCCCGGACAAGCATTAGTTGATCCCATCGAGAGGGTAAAAACTAGCCAACTTTAAGCTTTAAAGAAATAATACCGTGAGATTGGGTAACTTGCATCAGTGGAGGCTAACATGCATAGCCCTCAAATGAATGACCTGGCTGGTCATTAAAATACAACTACGCAGCTCCGCTTGCGCATTTTTACTCTACCATTTTTGTTTTGATTTAACTTTGTATTTTAATGACCAGCCAGGTCTTTCATTTGAGGGCTATGCATGTTAGCCTCCACTGATGCAAGTTACCCAATCTCACGGTACTCCTTGAGATTTTAAACTTTGACTCCTTCATAACTGCTTTAAACTGCATCCCATTAAACCAACCCTTCCCAATATCTTGCCGTTTATCCCATGAAAAATATATAGAGGAAAGTTTCCAGAAAAGTAACAAGAATCTTAGTGCGGAAATTGGAATCTTTTACAAACAACGGTGCCATGATTCAAAATGAAAATCCTAATTAACAAAAGGTGTATCAAGATCGGTGAATGCCTATTCTTTTTACATTCCGACGGCTTATTAAAGAGCGAGCCAATATCTATCATTTCTCAGAAAATTCTGAGAAAATATATCGAATTATCTTACAATCGGGGAGGAAAAGCTGGAACTTTTACTAACCAAACTCATCTAACACAAACTTCATCGGATAAAAAACTGTCATCATTAACGAGGAACTGCTGTACATTGTGCGGTGGTGTATGGTGGGCTGGATCTAAATGTCCTTTATACGGCGGTGAAAATAGGTTAATTTGAAATCTGCTGTACTGTACACCCCACCTTACCCACCGTAAATCACCGTACAATGACAATGTACGGCAGTGTCTAGTGTCTGAATTTCAATTTGACATGATTTCTAAGAAATATCATCAGATGGGCGGGCGCGGAACTTGCATCAGTGGAGGCCATGCAGGAGATTTGAGGGCATGCATAGCCCTGAAATGAATGACCCGTTTGGTCATTAGAATACAAAGTTAAATCAGAACAAAAATAGTAGGTTAGAGCTGCAAGCGGAGCTGCGTAGTTCATTTGTTTTGAAATCTTGCTGCTTTGATTGGTCAGTCATTTGATGGCTATATGCTAAATGCAAGTTACCCTCCACTGATGCAAGTTACCCGACTTCAGTTTACGGTTACTTGCTAAAACTGTCACAACTGGTTTCACTATTAACACATAACTATCTGGTGAAAAAAGGAAAAAAATATCATACCTGTGCTGTTTGTAGTTTTGGTGAAGAAGAGATGAGAGGGTTAATAATGTTGTTGTTCTGGAAAATCCCGGGGGGGGGGGGGTACTTAGGCAAATGGAGGGTACGGTATGTGCCGCCCTTAAGGGTACCTTTTTTGGACTTCCAAAGTCCCGCTAAGGGTCGAAAAAATCAGAAAATTAAATTTCAGTCCCACTAAGGGTCGGAACAATAGGAAAGTTCCAACTTTTTACCCCCTGAAAGATCGAAATTTGGTCAAAATTGTTCAAATTAGTCCCGCTAAGGGTCGTAAAATTCACAAAATTTTCCTTGGTTTTCTCTTTTTTAGTCCCGGTAAGGGTCAAAGTTCGAAAGTCGGGCGGCACCCCCCCCGTCAGCTCGCAACCCTAGTACCCCCCCCCCCGGGTGGAAAATTAACTCTTTTTGTACTACTTACTGAGCATGATCAATTTGTTGGTGCATTCACTAACTACACAAACATAAAATACTTAGTAGTAAACAAATATTAAACCTCTTTAAACACTCTACAAAAGACAAGAAAACATGATAAAGATTTATACAGCAGCAGCAAGTTTTAAAAGCATGTGCAATCAAGCAGCCATTTAAAAGGTTCTCACAATGAATGTTTACAAAGGCTTGGTTACACTTCTTGCACTAGCGTATTTTATTTATTAAGAAAAGCCCTGTTTTTTATCACTTTTTATCTTTGTGAGTGAGTCCACCTTTAGAATATTGGCCGTAGTACGCCCGCAACAAACGCCCACGCCATAATTTGCGCCCCAAAAAATGTCTCGCCACATACATACACGGAAGGCTATCGTAATACTTTCGCTAAGCGAAATTAAAAAACACTTATTTTTTTGTTCTATTTGAGTCCATGCTAGTTAAGGTCATTAGATCCCGCGAAANAAATGCTGGGTCGTCGCGCCCGTAGCACAACAAATTAAATTGGTCTCGCCTATGTATGAAACTTTGGTTAAAAGTATGTGAACATAGATATTAATTATTCGATCGCGTTCGATTACGTTCGATTGGTTCGATTGCGATTTTTGTTCGAAGTTGTTCGATTGACACCGTCTGGACATAGAGACGGTTAAACAGGGCATACACTCCACCATGTGTGGTTGAAAATCTTTTGTAGTGACTTGATTAACACAGCTTGAAAGGAAGTGAAGACAATATGGATGCTTTATACACTGCCAGACTGCTGCGGACAGTTGTAGGTTTGTTCAGATCAGGTTAAGTTTTAAGTTGATAACTCACAATGGTTGGGCAAAATTTTTCATCTTTGTACAGTGGCAGTGAATCAGTCATAATTCCTTACATTTAGTGATTTATGTGTATGTTCTCTTTAGTGATTTTTTTCTTTTGGTTGACTTCAACACTTTATGACCACCAACAATCTGTTATCTGCTATTTGTAACGAAAGTCATGGTATAACTTATGATCTTGCAGTTGCTACATTGGTGTAAGGTCAGAAGGTTGCCAATTAACAGTTGACATTGAATGAACTTTGTTGAGGTTGGGACGTACTGTTATCACAGTGACACAGATTTCGAGAATTGAAACCAAAATATGATACCTTTTTTCTATGGAAACACACCAACCAAATTTTCCAGACTTTAGATAATAAGCCGGCTATAGCCTAGCTAGCTTCAACTAGCTACAAGTTTAAAACACATCACAGTCATTTTTCTCTGTTTGTTCAGGTTTGTTTGTAGCTAGTTTCTTTTTCTCGCAAGTTTTGGATGATTTTGTTGTGATACTAGTGCGCACGCGCGTCTGTCAGAGGAAAACCCATTGTATTCCCGCCAAAGTTATAGAACTATTATCGGGACTTACAGTGAGGTTCAAGAAGTTCGATACTGTACCTACCCACAAATTTAAACCTGCGAAGTTTGAGAAAATTGAAAAAGAATGCTATTTCCTATAAAAAACAGTGAAAAATTACTTACAGTTTTTGTGCGACCTTTCTTTTTCCTGCAGTCGTTGGCCATGCACCTAATTTGGTTCTTTCCGGTACCTTTTATGGCAGCAACCTTCACGTGAACATAATTCATTTCTGCCGTAGTGCTGGTGAAAGCTTTCACTGCGTAGCTCTTGCAGGAAACTTTAGCAACGGCAGGATATTTAAAGTCAGGCTTGTTTAGTAGAGACTGCATTTCAACGATATCACTTTTGTTTTTTCAGGTCTGGAGTAAATTCTGTGATATCACAGAGCTGAAATTCCGTCACTGAATACATTGGCTGCACATTGGGGTGCTTCGAATGTTTGCATTCAAAGCTAACTTTTGATGCTACAGAAGCGGACCTCAAATCGCGACAGTCATTGTTGTAGCAAACTAAATCGGAATTTGTTGCGAACAAGAACTTCCTGTCTCCGTTATTGTTCATTTTAATAGATTTTAGACATCCTTTGTCATCGTTGGAAACAACAACGGAGACTGGAAGAACTTTTTTATCGTCCAATTTCAGGTTGTTACGATTGTCACTGTCGCAAACAAAAGACCAACCGAGTTCTCTTCCGCAGTCGCAAACTTTCGGCTTTTTCCGATTGTGGTATTCCTGCCCACAACTCTGACATGATCCATAGCCCCTCTTGCTACCAGTCTTTTGAATATAATTCGATGCCATGTTCAGCTGAAACTACCCAACGCGACCTCTAGTTAAAATTACAACTTCTAAGTTACTTCAACTTCAAGAATTCAATGACCAGAACCAATCCTGCCCGGTCTGGGATTTGTGAAAGTTTTCCTTTCTGACTGATTTGCCTTACCAGTTGCCGGACCGCCCAAGGGTTTCCTTCATCTGGTCTTGGAAATTGAAAACAAAAGGCCCACGTTTTTTTGTTTCGAAATTCACGGACACGCTGAGCACGGCAAGCACAGACTTTGAGGGTATATGACTAAACATCGTTTGATGAGCACGCTGAGCACGGCAAACACGGGATATGAAGGCACTGTGTGTGTGGGGGGGGGTGTATGTGCCAAGTGTGTGTGAAGGGTGTATATGAGTAGGGTATAAAGGGTGTATATGAGTAGGGTGTAAAGTAAAGGTAGGGTGTAAGAATTTTCTTCGACAATTCAGACACGCTGAGCACGGCAAGCACGGACTTCAAGGGTATATGACTAAACATATTGTGTCGGACACGCTGAACACGGCAAGCACGGACTGCGAGGGTGTATTACTAAACATCGTTTGATGAGCACGCTGAGCACGGCAAACACGGGATATGAAGACACTGTGTGTGTGTGGGGGGGGTGTATGTGCCAAGTGTGTGTGGGGGGTGTATATGAGTAGGGTGTAAAGGGTGTGTATGAGTAGGGTGTAAAGTAAAGGTAGGGTGTAAGAATTTTCTTTGACAATTCAGACACGCTGAGCACGGCAAGCACGGACTTCAAGGGTATATGAGTAAACATATTGTGTCGGACACGCTGAGCACGGCAAGCACGGATTGCGAGGGTGAATTACTAAACATCGTTTGATGAGCACGCTGAGCACGGCAAACACGGGATATAAAGACACTGTGTGTGTGTGGGGGGGGGGGGGTGTGTATGTGCCAAGTGTGTGTGTGTGGGGGGGGGGGGGGTGTGTATATGAGTAGGGTGTAAAGGGTGTGTATGAGTAGGGTGTAAAGTAAAGGTAGGGTGTAAAAAATTTTCTTTGAAAATTCAGACACGCTGAGCACGGCAAGGACGCGATATGAAGACACTGTGTGTGGGGGGTGTATATGTGCCAAGTGTGTGTGAAGGGTGTATATGAGTAGGGTGTAAAGTAAAGGTAGGGTGTAAGAATTTTCTTTGACAATTCAGACACGCTGAGCACGGCAAGCACGGACTTCAAGGGTATATGACTAAACATATTGTGTCGGACACGCTGAGCACGGCAAGCACGGACTGCGAGGGTGTATTACTAAACATCGTTTGATGAGCACGCTGAGCACGGCAAACACGGGATATGAAGACACTGTGTGTGTGTGGGGGGGGGGTGTATGTGCCAAGTGTGTGTGGGGGGTGTATATGAGTAGGGTGTAAAGGGTGTGTATGAGTAGGGTGTAAAGTAAAGGTAGGGTGTAAGAATTTTCTTTGACAATTCAGACACGCTGAGCACGGCAAGCACAGACTTTGAGGGTATATGACTAAACATCGTTTGATGAGCACGCTGAGCACGGCAAACACGGGATATGAAGGCACTGTGTGTGGGGGGGGGGGTGTATGTGCCAAGTGTGTGTGAAGGGTGTATATGAGTAGGGTATAAAGGGTGTATATGAGTAGGGTGTAAAGTAAAGGTAGGGTGTAAGAATTTTCTTCGACAATTCAGACACGCTGAGCACGGCAAGCACGGACTTCAAGGGTATATGACTAAACATATTGTGTCGGACACGCTGAGCACGGCAAGCACGGACTGCGAGGGTGTATTACTAAACATCGTTTGATGAGCACGCTGAGCACGGCAAACACGGGATATGAAGACACTGTGTGTGTGTGGGGGGGGGGGTGTATGTGCCAAGTGTGTGTGTGGGGGGTGTATATGAGTAGGGTGTAAAGGGTGTGTATGAGTAGGGTGTAAAGTAAAGGTATGGTGTAAGAATTTTCTTTGACAATTCAGACACGCTGAGCACGGCAAGCACGGACTTCAAGGGTATATGAGTAAACATATTGTGTCGGACACGCTGAGCACGGCAAGCACGGATTGCGAGGGTGTATTACTAAACATCGTTTGATGAGCACGCTGAGCACGGCAAACACGGGATATGAAGACACTGTGTGTGTGTGTGGGGGGGTGTATGTGCCAAGTGTGTGTGGGGGGTGTATATGAGTAGGGTGTAAAGGGTGTGTATGAGTAGGGTGTAAAGTAAAGGTAGGGTGTAAAAATTTTCTTTGAAAATTCAGACACGCTGAGCACGGCAAGGACGCGATATGAAGACACTGTGTGTGGGGGGTGTATATGTGCCAAGTGTGTGTGAAGGGTGTATATGAGTAGGGTGTAAAGTAAAGGTAGGGTGTAAGAATTTTCTTTGACAATTCAGACACGCTGAGCACGGCAAGCACGGACTTCAAGGGTATATGACTAAACATATTGTGTCGGACACGCTGAGCACGGCAATCACGGACTGCGAGGGTATATGATTTGACATTGTTTTGTGGGCATGTCAGACAACCACGTTCCTACGTCTGTTTCAAGGAGAGTATGATAGTAATGGTTTGATGTATAGAGAACGCTAAGTTAACAGATAAAAAAATTCACTCCATTAAGAATTAGTGAATAAGTTGTTCTTATAGATCACCACGTTCCTACGTCTGTTTCAAGGAGAGTATGATAGTAATGGTTTGATGTATAGAGAACGCTAAGTTAACAGATAAAAAAATTCACTCCATTAAGAATTAGTGAATAAGTTGTTCTTATAGATCACTAAACAATTAAAAAAGGGTGTGGTGGTGGAAAGAAAATCCTCCTCGATTAAATGGGGGTGAGCCACCACACCTACAAGATCAATACGATGATGTGAGTGACATAGACGTATCTTGGTTGGAGTGGTTTGTCGTCAGAGAGCATTGTACTGCTTGAGCATCTGTTCTTCCCCAATGTTGATGGCCAACCAACCAGCTCCCAGCTCAGACGTGTCGCGAACGCCTTTGCTGAACAATCGGATACCGAAAGCGAAAACTAAATTAGTGCAAATAATATCGCAAAATGTCCGTGGATTGAAATCGAATTCTCGTATTGAGGAGTTAACATTCGCACTAAAAAACAGAGACATTTTTGCTGCATGTCTGCAAGAAACTTGGAGGACAGGCAAAGAGGACCTCGATTGTAATAATTATAAACTCATCTTATCAGGCAAGGAGCAACAATTGAGCAAAAGAGGCTCGCAGGGTGTCTGTGTCGCCTTATCTTCGGCAGCTGTCGAATGTTGGAAAGCTGCAGGATCTGAAGTCCATCACATTAATGCTAGAGTTATCGCCGTGAGACTTTTATTAACGGACAAGAGTCCAAATGATGTTGGTGTATTTCTCATTTCAAGTTACGCACCTATTGGAGTAGTGAGCGAAACTGAATGGGAAAATTTCCTTGACTGTCTTGATTTATGTATATCCAAAAAGAAGCCCAATGACATTCTTATAATTGGGTCAGATACTAACTCTAGTTTGGGATGTAGTACGCAACTAGATGATGGTTACTCCATTGGAAAGTTTGGTTTAAAACACTGTAATGAGTCTGGTCGTCGATTCTCTTCCTACCTTGCGATAAATAACTTTCTTGCCACCACAACTTGTTTTCAAAAAAACAACTATGCTACCTGGATTCATCCCCGCTCGAAAATGAAGCATCAGATCGACCACTTTATTACCAAGAAAGAGAACTTCAAACATGTAATGGATGCAGGTGTTACCTTACCACTTATCGATTCAGACCACACTGCGATTAAGTGTATATTACGTTTCATTGTTCGACTAAAGAAGAAATCTTCACCGAGAGAACGTTTAGTTAAACTCGATTATACCAGACTCAAAATCGTCTCCGAAAGAAATCGTTTTTGTGCCAAGGTTAAAAACTTATATGATGAGAACACTTCTATTGATAATTCCTACAGCAAGGCTGCTGACGCGATCATGAAAGTATCGCATGAAATGCTACCCAGAGCCAAAAAACCCTCCCCTGGCTGGTTTCAAGCCGCACAAAATAAACTTTTACCTCTTATCGAACAAAGAAATAAGGCTTTGATGAGAAAAATCAACCGACCTCTTCGTTCAACTACTCAAAGATTACACACTGCACGCAAAAGCCTCAAAAACGCAGTCTCAAAAGCAAAGAATGAATGGATCGTATCTCACTGCAACGAATTGAATAACGTCAATAAAGGAGGTACGAAACGTTTTTGGGACACTGTAAATAAACTAAAATCTGGTTTGACTAAAGTTAAAACTAGTAATGAACGAGCTATGAAAAAACCAAATGGACAGTTATGTACAACGCCTGAAGAAAATGCCACTGTTTTCCAAAGTCATTTTCAACAACTTTATGAGCGGCAACCTGATTTTGACGCCTCAGTATTGAGTTCACTTGTTTCTAAAAAAACTGTTGAAAATCTTGATTATCACCCAGATGGTGATGAGATACGAAAAGCTGTCCGTAACCTAAAGGAACGTGCTCCTGGTGATTCTGGTATTACTCCTCAAGTGTGGAAAGCACTGGTCGAAAATGAATCTACTTTTAAAATATTACAAACAATAGTCATTGACTTTTGGGACTCTGAAAAGCCCCCATCTGAATGGGATACTGGTCTCCTGAAAATCCTTCCAAAAAAAGGAGACCTCAGCCTACCAGGCAATTACCGTGGCATCATGCTTCTTGAGTCAGCCTATAAAATCATTGCGATCATACTTCATAACAGGCTCAGCCCGATTGTCGAGTCACTCGATCATGAACCCCAATGTGGATTCCGACCAGGCCGAGGGTGTGTCGATGGCATCTTTACAGTTAAGATGGCCATGAAGAAAAGAAGGGAACACGGCTTGGAAACCTGGATCCTCTTTCTCGATCTTGTCAAGGCCTTCGACCGAGTGCCACGCGAGCTACTCTGGGAAGTTTTGGACATCTTTGGTGTACCTGCAAAGTTAATTCGGCTTTTGAAAGCTCTCCATGCCAATGTTGAAGTAAAGTTTGTCGTTAACGATATTACCAAAATAATCGATAGTATCATCGGTGTTAAGCAGGGTGACATATTGGGGCCACTTCTTTTTATCTTCTACCTCGCTGCTGTTATGATAACGTGGCGAACCACTCACCCGAGGGAAGTTTCCATCTTTTGTACCAAAATGGATGACACTCTAACTGGTCGAAACCCTCCAACTAAAAATTGTGAACAGTTTGCTTTACCTGATTCAGAGTACGCCGATGACACTGGAGTCCTATTCACCTCCAGAGAATCTGTCGAAATATATTTACCGTTATTGATTCGACACTTCTTGAAATTTGGTCTTGAAGTACACGTTGGTACTCAGGAAAAGAGTTCAAAATCAGAAATCTTATTTGTCGCTGCTCCTAATCGTGTTTACGCCGACCCAGCATCGTTCGATAATTCTGACTTAACCGATGTTAGAATTAGTGATGAAACATTCATACCAATTGTTAAAAGTTTTTGTTATTTGGGTTCCATGCTCACTACCGATTGTAGAGATATGTTAGATGTTGAATCGAGAATCAAGGTTGCTAGTAGTGCATTTGGTGCATTGAAAAATTGTATATTTACCTCAACAAGTATTTCGTTTGGTGTCAAAAAGTCAGTCTATGAATCTCTTATTCTGGCAATCTTATTGTATGGAGCTGAGCATTGGTGTTTGACCGAAGCTACTTTTCGAAAGTTACGTGGATTTCATGCGAGATGTGTTCGTACCATGTGTCGTTTGAATTTGAAACATACGAGAATCCATAGGATATCCACTACAGATCTCTTAAATCGAACTGGATTACTCGCTATTGACATTTATGTCATACGCCGGCAACTTCGTTGGCTAGGGCATGTTGCTCGAATGTCTTCTGACCGTCTTCCTCGTAAAATGTTAACGTGTTGGGTTAATGAAAAGCGCCCTCGCGGAGCGCCTGATTTTACCTATGGTCGTGGTATTTACAAAAGTTTAAAGAAAGTCGATGTTTTGAAATGTGAATGGTATGGGAAAGCTCTTGATCGTGTTGAATGGAGAAAAATTATTTATAATTTTAAATAGGCTATATTATTTTGCACTTAATGTTTTCGTTTTTACTATACTTTTTTATTTGTCATAGCGCTGTGAACCCTAAGTTAAGTTAGGGCCTATTCCCTGTGCTAAGGGAAGGTTCACCTCCTCCACCTCCTCCTCCATAGAGAACGCTAAGTACGACAAGCACGCATTTTTAAGGTGTCTTTAATCTATATCGTATATATTGATATCATCCAATCAGATTTCAGCTTTATAATGTTCACCACTACTCAAAAATATTGATGTCCAATTTCAGTTTAGGAAAAAAAAAACATAATACGCGGAGATCCCTACAGTAACGGAGATCCCTAAAATAACTCTTTCAAGAGATGTTCGAGTAAATAAGAACTTAAAACGGCATATATTTGTACTCACTTTCCGTCTTTATAATGGAAACCAGGTCCTGAAGAAAACATGGCTTTCGAACCACCATCAATATTCAGCCAATCTTTGATTTGTATCCATCCTTTACGTTCCATCGGTTGCCGTAACTTTAGTATGGTTGAAAATCCGTTGACGGCGAAAATTTGACCAACGTAGACGGTAGAGAAAGTGCTTTGTTCAGTGATGTACCAC
>NW_027104562.1:117284-120152 GCF_902728285.1 Clytia hemisphaerica
TGATTTATTCCGATTTTTTCCGAAACGGTTATACTATTCCGATAATAATCACGTGCTTAAAAGCACGAGAAAAAAATTCGAACTTTGATCTCTCTTTCGCTTTCGATTTCATTTTGAGAAAAAGATGGTGGTTGTGATTTTTCTAAAATCTGTCAGTCATGATAATCAACCAAAATGAACTTAGCATCGGATTCAACATTGGATTCAACATTGGATTCGCCATTCTAGCATTTGATTCACTTTACCGGACAGTATCTTTTTCGGACAGCATTCTCTGGTATTCAAAACTACAATGGACGTTACCTGTGTCTACTAGCTATCACCTAGTGAAAAAATTAAGTTCATACCTCCTTTTCCCTAGGAGGAGTTTAGTGGAAACCACTGCTGATTGTCAGCATTGGATTCAAATTTCCAGCATTGGATTCACTTTACCGGACAGTATCTTTTTCGGACAGCATTTCTAGGTGTTGAAAACTATAATGGACGGTACCTGTGTCTATTAGCTATCCCTAGTGAAAAAATTAAGTTCATACCTCATTTTCCCTAGGAGGAGTTAAGCGGAAACCACTGGCGATTGACAACAAGAAATTCAAATTTCGACCTTATGCTCGCTTATTATCGGACAACCTTATTCTCGGACAGCAATTTTAGGTGTTCAAAGCTATAATGGACGGTACCTGTACCTATTAACTATCATTTAGTGAAAAAATTAAGTTCATACCTCATTTTCCCTAGGAGGAGTTAAGCGGAAACCACTGGTAATTGACAACAAGAAATTCAAATTTCGACCTTATGCTCGCTTATTATCGGACAACCTTATTCTCGGACAGCATTTTTAGGTGTTGAAAACTATAATGGACGGTACCTGTACCTATTAGCTATCATTTAGTGAAAAAATTAAGTTCATACCTCATTTTCCCTAGGAGGAGTTAAGCGGAAACCACTGGTAATTGACAACAAGAAATTCAAATTTCGACCTTATGCTCGCTTATTATCGGACAACCTTATTCTCGGACAGCATTTTCAGGTGTTCAAAGCTATAATGGACGGTACCTGTACCTATTAGCTATCATTTAGTGAAAAAATTAAGTTCATACCTCATTTTCCCTAGGAGGAGTTTAGCGGAAACCACTGGTGATTGACAACAAGAAATTCAAATTTCCAGCATTGTATTAACTTTACCGGACAGTATCTTTTTCGGACAGCATTTTTAGGTGTTCAAAACTATAATGGACGGTACCTGTACCTATTAGCTATCATTTAGTGAAAAAATTAAGTTCATACCTCTCTTTCCCTAGGAGGAGTTTAGCGGAAACAACTGCTGATTGTCAGCATTGGATTCAAATTTCCAGCATTGGATTCAATTTACCGGACAGTATCTTTTTCGGACAGCATTTTTAGGTGTTCAAAACTATAATGGATGGTACCTATGTCTATTAGCTATCATTTAGTGAAAAAATTAAGTTCACACCTCATTTTACCTAGGAGGAGTTTAGCGGAAATCACTATTAATTGACAACACAGGATTCAAATTTTGACCATAGACTCGCTAATTATCGGACAACATCATTCTCGGACAGCATTCTATAGTGATCAAAACTACATTGGACGGTACCCATGTCTTTTAGCTATCACTGAGTGAAAAAATTTGAGTTCATACCTCATTTTACCTCATTATACCTAGGAGTAGTTTAGCGGAAACCCTTCGTGATTGTCAGCACAGCTGCTAACGGGTCTAATTGGCGTTAAACTCAAATGTAAACAACTGTAGATTAAGACACCCTTTCTCACTGACCCACCGCGGGATCCCTTTGTAAACTTAGCAAAAATATCGTCCCCTGTGGAAACATATATACTCCAATTTTCTTCCCTACTGAAAACAATGAAATAAGCAAATCATCACTTTAAAATATTATGCCTTTTTTCAATTCCTTCTGAATATTCAGACTTAAAAACAATGGAATGTAAGGCGTAGTGGTATGATGGTCATCGCTCTTGACTCTCTTGGAGGTCCGATTTCGCGATTCCAACTCTAATACTACGGTTCACTTGGCAAATGAACACAACTCGCCCGGGTCAACCCATACCTTGTGATGGGAATCGGGTACCACTACTCTGATACGAGAGTGTGGGTGATATGCCAGACATTGTGATGTGTGGTGTCACTCATCCCGCTCTGTGCTTGCGACGAGCTATATGCTCTCCCGCGTAGTTCGAGTGTCATCGCTATCCATCATGGTATGCGTTTCTTGTGTGTACAGAACAAGCGGTCTCTGGAAGGGGGCTAAGTGTTCCGACTTACAAAAGGAGGAATTCCTATTTCGCAAGGAGTAGGACCCATTCCCCAATGGGGAGGGCTCATATCATCAAGACAATAGAATTTAAATCCCCAGTCATCAAAGCAATGGAAATACCGATCCCCAATCGAGTTTTCCGATATTCTTACCCCCACTGACTGAAAAAGTCTTACCAAGTCTATGAGAAAGGGGTGTATTAAAGACCAGTGCAAAAGAGGTCTGTATTATAAGGTATGAATGAGTTCCCTCTTTCGATCATATTGGAAGAGACATGAACTATGAATTATTTGACATTCTGGCGGCGTTCTGCTGCCGTTTTCGATGATAGAGTCCGTTGAAAGATTTTTTCTTTCCTCTTTGCTTCACTAAATTGTATTTGAAAGCATAATTGTCCCGCAGGGGCTTTTGTTGCTTCACGTAAGTAGTGGGCTTGTTCACCAGAAAAATATTCATGTTCATGTTCATGTTCAAGATGTTGTTTCTTTTGATTCTGAGCGGGCCGCCACGGCTAAAAAATTCTCGCACGCACCTATCGTTTTATCTATTTTGTTGCGACTTGTATTGCTTTTAC
>NW_027104562.1:122367-162178 GCF_902728285.1 Clytia hemisphaerica
TTAATTTTTTCACTAAATGATAGCTAATAGGTACAGGTACCGTCCATTATAGTTTTGAACACCTAAAAATGCTGTCCGAGAATAAGGTTGTCCGATAATTACCAAGCATAAGGTCAAAATTTGAATTTCTTGTTGTCAATCACCAGTGGTTTCCGCTTAACTCCTCCTAGAGAAAATGAGGTATGAACTTAATTTTTTCACTAAAAGATAGTTAATAGACATAGGTACCGTCCATTATAGTTTTGAACACCTAAAAATGCTGTCCGAAAAAGATACTGTCCGGTAAATTGAATCATATGCTGGAAATTTGAATCCAATGCTGACAATCAGCAGTGGTTTCCGCTAAACTCCTCCTAGGGAAAATAAGGTATGAACTTAAATTTTTCACTAAATGATAGCTAATAGGTACAGGTACCGTCCATTATAGTTTTGAACACCTAAAAATGCTGTCCGAGAATAAGGTTGTCCGATAATTACCAAGCATAAGGTCGAAATTTGAATTTCTTGTTGTCAATCACCAGTGGTTTCCGCTTAACTCCTCCTAGGGAAAATGAGGTATGAACTTAATTTTTTCACTAAATGATAGTTAATAAGTACAGGTACCGTCCATTATAGTTTTGAACACCTAAAATTGCTGTCCGAGAATAAGGTTGTCCGATAATAAGCGAGCATAAGGTCGAAATTTGAATTTCTTGTTGTCAATCGCCAGTGGTTTCCGCTTAACTCCTCCTAGGGAAAATGAGGTATGAGCTTAATTTTTTCACTAAATGATAGCTAATAGGTACAGGTGCCGTCCATTATAGTTTTGAACACCTAAAAATGCTGTCCAAAAAAGATACTGTCCGGTAAAGTTAATACAATGCTGGAAATTTGAATCCAATGCTGACAATCAGCAGTGGTTTCCGCTAAACTCCTCCTAGGGAAAATGAGGTATGAACTTAATTTTTTCACTAGGGATAGCTAATAGACACAGGTAACGTCCATTATAGTTTTGATGATCTAAAAATGCTGTCCGAAAAAGATACTGTCCGGTAAAGTGAATCCAATGCTGGAAATTTGAATCCAATGCTGACAATCAGCAGTGGTTTCCACTAAACTCCTCCTAGGGAAAAGGAGGTATGAACTTAATTTTTTCACTAGGTGATAGCTAGTAGACACAGGTAACGTCCATTGTAGTTTTGAATACCAGAGAATGCTGTCCGAAAAAGATACTGTCCGGTAAAGTGAATCCAATGCTAGAATGGCGAATCCAATGTTGAATCCAATGTTGAATCCGATGCTAAGTTCATTTTGGTTGCCGAAAGTGGGCTTTTAGCTGCAAATCTCAGTGAAAGATAGTGATCATTTTCATCATTATTCATGATGTTTTGGACATGATTTATGAGAAGTTTGATGCATACTGGTCTATAACAATGTGGAAAGACTTTGGAGAAATTTTGGCCGTGAATCGTCAGTTGCTCGAGTGCTTAAATCTTGCATATGGCTAACTTCTCTAGTTTTATGGACGCACAAAACCATAAAACTCTGTAACTTGACAATGGAATGAAACTTTCAAACACACATCCATTGGAATTCGAAAGAGAATACTAAAATTACAACATTACAGTGCAAATTTGAAAACGATCTGAGCAGTTTTTGTGGCTGAAAATGATCCTGTCCTGTTTTGTATTCATCATTTTTTGACTGGGCGACCGTTCCTTTTGATTTTTCAAACCCGACACAGATATTTTACAAACATATCACTTTGAGAATTCAATAAAGGATACTAAAACACAATTCCTGTGTAAATTTGAACAAGACCGGAGAAATTTTCACAGTGTTATGGCTGAAAATGATTGTTTTTGGACTTATTCGTAATTTCATAGCGGCTGGCGACCATTACTTTGATTTTTCAAACCCGACACAGATATTTTACAAACATATCACTATGAGAATTCAGTAAAGGATACTAAAACACAATTCCTGTGTAAATTTGAACAAGATCGGAGAAATTTTCACAGTGTTATGGCTGAAAATGATTGTTTTTGGACTATGTCGTAATTTCATAGCGGCTGGCGACCATTACTTTGATTTTTCAAACCCGACACAGATATTTTACAAACATATCACTATGAGAATTCAGTAAAGGATACTAAAACACAATTCCTGTGTAAATTTGAACAAGATCGGAGAAATTTTCACAGTGTTATAACTGAAAGTGATATTTTTTATTTTGGACTTTGTCGTAATTTCATTGGCTGGGGCGACCGTTCCTTTTGAAGTTTTGTCAAACCCGAAACAGGTTTTTTCCAAATATACCACTATTTATTACATACACACTATTGTACCATTTCATTTGGTTTATCCTACTCTCCCCCAAGTATTATCCCAACAGAAAAAATAATGCTTAGCTAAAAGCCCGTGGCCTCTAATTTAGGCTATTTTATCTGGACAATCAAATCAAGAACTTGGAAATATTGACTTCTAAATGTTTATCTCATTTAGCTCCAATTTTGAACTTTTTAGTCGAGGATGAGTGGGCGGGGGTGGGGCTGGTTCTTTAGGCAAGAAAGTGCATGTGTAATCACTTACTCTCGGGTACTTAATAGCCGTCCCCCCCCGCTAATTAATTTTTCGAAAATTTTCCACCCAGGACATTCTGATTCCAACCCCCCCCCCCCCCCCGTTATTAATTTTTGGGAAAATGTTTTTGAAAGTTCCCTTTTTTGTCCTAATTCAGCTGTATTAGCCTCCTTTTCAAAAATTTTCCACCCAGGACATTTTTATTCCAACCCCCCCCCCCCCCGCTTATTCCTATTAGGTACCCGAGAGTAGAAGAGCTAAACTTCCAGCTTATTTATTTATTCGTTAAGATTATTTCTCATACTCGCTCTGCAATAGAATTATTACTTTGCTTATTCTGATCTGTTCTGATTAGCAGTTTGTGGGCAACTTTCTAACACAACTAACTCAACAAGCTCATCTTTCACATCTTTTAATCTCATAAGCCGGAGCTTCCAGCGCAGCTGGTTTATTTGTACTTACAAGCACTGTCTCAAATTTTTTAAATCTAAATATTGTATATCATGCTGAAAAAAGAGACTAAACAAATTAGTCCCCGATCGGCAGCCCTCTCTTATCCCCCCATATACATCATACCATGTTCTCGTTACGATCAAGAAAATCGCCTAAATTTGTTCATTGTAATATTTTTTAAATATAAAAAACATAAAATGAGTCACGCAAATTTTCATCCAATTACAAATCAGGCTGAAACTTTGATCACACCTAAAAAGAATCTGGAATCAAGCAAATGTAACACCCCTTCTCACAGATCTGGTAGAATTTTTCAGCCTGGGGTGGGAAGGGGGTAAAAATAACGGACAAAAACTTGATGGGGATGATACTAACATGTACATATTTCAGAAAGTAGAAGTCTATATAGAGCCAATGTTCCTTGTTTTCATTGAGTGTTGTTATGACTTATAATCTGTCAAGAAAAAACACACATCTTTAATGAATATTTTGCCCTTACAGACATTTTCAACATTCCCAGAAAATAGATATTTGTCAGAAAATTCAGTGGGGATAGAGAAAAATAGCACACAAGTTTAAGCAAGGATTTTTTTATTTGATTATTTTCAACGGGGACAAAAATTAGAGTCTAATTTTCCACTGGGAACGATATTTCGGCCAAGGGGTCTCAGAGGGTCGGTGAGAAGGGGGTGTAATGTAGGTAAGGAACAGAAGCCCTAATCACTCCAAACTCCCGAGGGCATTTTTTTTCGTAACGAATTGCCATCATACAGTAATAAAAATCAAGAAACATTTGTCCAAGTAATAAGAATTAAGATTATATTTTTTGAGTGTATTAAAATTCAGAGTTATGCAAAGAATGGTTTGGATTTGATTCACCGCTAGATACTTTAACCCTTTTCAATTCAAAACTCCCTTTAATTACAAATTACATTCAGTACACTCCTGTTTCAGTGACAAGTCAAAAGTTGACAAGTCAAAAGTTGACTATCAGTAGGGATAAATTGAGGTGCTGGACGCGATGAGTCTAAAAGAGAACTTCCTGGTTTATACAAGTGAGGTTTGAAATTCTATTGTCCCTACAATCACCCTCGAAATATGAGATTTTAGTGTATTTTAACGTTTTTCAGAATTTAAAGTTCGGGCGAGAATTGCTATTTTAGCACTTCGACTTTCTTCCATTGATGTCTCGATTTTAGAGGGGTTTGATGGCTTCTAGGCTATATTCCAAGCCTCATTCGAGCAAATTTGAGCTTTTAAATCCTGAGATCCTAAGGTCCTAAGTCCTAAGTCTCGTGTTAAAACTCTACTTTCCAATTGTATTAAAGATCAATTGTGGTGTTCAAAATTACACCGGGAACTCCCCTTTGTCTCAAATATTTAGTGGATGATTGTAGTTTGAAATTCAAGTAAATTTTTGTTTCTTCGTTTCTGTGATAAAGGGATGTTTAATTCCAACAAAATTATATTCCCTGTTCGCTTTATCGAGATCTAACTAGTGAAAGGCTCGTGTGATAAAACAAATTATGAAATATTTATTTCGCTTCCAGGCAAATGACTTTGTGCTGGAGCTCATGATTATATAATTNAACTCCCCTTTGTCTCAAATTTGTGGATGAT
Source organism: Clytia hemisphaerica (assembly GCF_902728285.1). Classification (NCBI taxonomy): domain Eukaryota; kingdom Metazoa; phylum Cnidaria; class Hydrozoa; order Leptothecata; family Clytiidae; genus Clytia; species Clytia hemisphaerica. Next base: position 127,003 of record NW_027104562.1, read on the forward strand.
TGTAGTTTGAAATTCAAGTAACTTTTTTGTTTCTTTCGTTTTGTGATAACGGGATGTTTAATTCCAACAAAATTATATTCCCTGTTCGCTTTATCGAGATCTAACTAGCTAACAAGGCTCGTGTGATAAAACAAATTATGAAATATTTATTTCGCTTCCAGGCAAATGTCTTTGTGCTGGAGCTCCTGATTATATAATTTGTAACAAACAACAAAGCAACTGCGACGAACGCTTTAAACATAGTTTACCTCTTTTTGTCATTCGCCACGAACGCCTTTGAACCAAACCATTCGTCACGAACGGTTTGGATTTGACCCTATTTGAAAAGCGTTCGTGAAAAATGCACAAGCATTCGTCATGAACGCTTAGACATTCGTTTAAAAGCAAAGCGTTCGTCGTGAACGCTTAGGCATTCGTCATAAATCATAAAGCATTCGTGACAAACGCCTCCCTATTAAAGCGTTCGTCACGAATGAGTCGAAATCTAGAAAGCGTTAGTGACGAACGCTTTAAAAGAAAGTCGCTCGAAAAGCATTCGTGACGAACGGATAGACCGTTCGTGACGAATGACTGACCGTTCGTGTGTCCACGACGAATGCTTTTCGTTCTAATTTGAAATGAATTTTAAGCGTTTTCTGCAGAATGAAAACACTTTTGAAGCAGTCGGGTGGTTTTTAGAATCAATTTTAAGCTTGTTTTGCCGAATGAAAGCACTTTAGAAGACTTGGGATGACATTTTAAAGCTTTTTCTGCTGAATGAAGACAGTTTTCAATCCTTCAGATGGAATTTGGAATCGATTTGAAGCTTTTCCTGCTGAAGGAAAACACATGAAGCATTCAAGTGGTATTTAGAATCGATTTTAAGCTTTTTCAGCTTTAACGAAAACACTTTTGAAGCATTGCTAATCTAAATGAAAGTAGCTTTAAAAGATTAAACACACATTTTTTGCAGTGAGGACCTCAGTTTTGATCGAAATTCAAATTGAAAATTTCCTTGATTTTGCATTGTAACTTTGACACACTGCAAAGTGAGGACCTGAAGTCATTTTGTATTTTTACCGACATCTTTCAAACAGGAATAAGTAATGATGATTAAAATGTCAATAAATTACATCAGAATATATTTACGATTTTTAGAGCTTCTGTAATATTTGAAACACAAGAACTTTACCTAAATTTTAGTAAAATACCATGAATTTTAAATGATCAAGATGATTTATGGTTGGTTAAATTTGTAATTGTTTTTAAGTCAACGTGTAAGATGTTCCTAGCATGATAAAATTATCTTAGAAAAGACAATGTCAAAGCGAATCTAAATGAAAGTATCTATAAACGATTAAACACACATTTTTTGCAAAGTGGGGACCTCAGATTTGATCGAAATTCAGATTGAAAATTTCCTTGATTTTGCATTGTAATTTTGACACACTACAAAGTGAGGACCTGAAGTCATTTTGTCTTTTTACCTACATCTTTCAAACAGGAATAATTAATAATGATTAAAATGTCAATACTTACATCCAGAATATATTTACGATTTTTAGAGCTTCTGTAATATTTGAAACACAAGAACTTTACCAAAATTTTAGTAAATTACCATGAATTTTGAATGATCAAGATGATTTATGGTTGGTTAAATTTGTAATTGTTTTTAAGTCAACATGTAAGATGTTCCTAGCATGATAAAATTATCTTAGAAAAGACAATGGGAACGCGAATCTAAATGAAAGTAGCCATAAAAGATTAAACACACATTTTTTGCAAAGTGAGGACCTTAGTTTTGATCGAAATTCAGATCGAAAATTTCTTGACTTTGCATTGTTTTTTTGACACACTACAAAGTGAGGACCTGAAATTATTTTGCATTTTTACTTAAGGTATACATGGTGAATAAATTTCTGACTTTCAGAGCTGCTGTAAATGTTTGAAACGCAAGAATTCTATCTAAATTTTAGTGAAATACTATTAATCTTAAATTATCAAGATGGCTTGTGGTTGGTTAAAGTTGTAATTGTTTTTAAGTCAACATTTAAGATGTTCCTAGCGTGATAAAATTATATTAGAATGACAATGGCATTGCCAATCTAACTGAAAGTTATGCTTTAAAAGATTAAAACACACCTTTTTTGCAAAGTGAGGACCTCACTTTTGATCGAAATTCAAATTGAAAATTTCCTTGATTTTGCATTGTAACTTTGACACACTACAAAGTGAGGACCTGAAGTCATTTTGTATTTTTACCTACATCTTTCAAACACAGGCACGACGCAACGGGTACGGCAGGTACGGCGGCCGCCGTACAGATTTTCACAAAAATACCCGAAGTTTTCCTCTTCGTCGGTCAAATCGCTATAAAATCGCTTAAATTTCCTCATTCGCCGTACCAGATATAAAAAGCTTCCGTCGTGCCTGAAACAGGAATAAGTAATGATGATTAAAATGTCAATAATTACATCCAGAATATATTTACGATTTTTAGAGCTTCTGTAATATTTGAAACACAAGAACTTTACCAAACTTTTAGTAAAATACCATGAATTTTGAATGATCAAGATGATTTATGGTTGGTTAAAGTTGTAATTGTTTTTAAGTCAACATGTAAGATGTTCCTAGCATGATAAAATCATCTTAGAAAAGATGATGGCAACGCGAATCTAAATGAAAGTAGCCATAAAAGATTAAATACAGATTTCAGACCTCAGTTTTGATCGAAATTCAGATTGAAAATTTCCTTGATTTTGCATTGTAACTTTGACACACTACAAATTGAGGAACTGAAAATATTGAATTTTCACCTGAGGTTCTGTAATGTTTGAAACCCAAGAATTTTATCTAAATTTTAGTAAAATACCATTAATTTTGAAAGCTTGTGGTTGGTTAAAGTTGTAATAGTTTTTAAGTCAACATGTCCTTATGTTCGTTTTTCGAGATTTTTTTTGACTTGTGTTATCTTTCTGTTGGTCTGATTACGTGCATTGACATACTCGGTTCTACATATTTCTTCTCTGTTCGTACCGTACCGTTAATCTCTGATAGCCTTTTGGACTTGCTGATTTATTGCAATTTTTCCTCTTTTTTTCCATAAAATGTTTTTTCTGTTCAGACGAGGAGAAAATTACCAGAAGCACCTGTAAGTCGTCAACTGACTTACCAGACCCCGGACTTTGGGCCCGCCCGAACGCTGCATCCACTCCACTGGGTTCTAAATTGTTCCTGGGCCTTCCCAAAGTGTGCCCTGACCCGTGGCAACCTTTCATTTCGTCTTAAAAGTCGGCCAAAAATACCCAAAAAGGTGATTTCGGGCTATCGGGTTCATCCCGAACGCGTGCCAATCGAGCTCAAATTTTGAGGGAGTCTTCAGGGTGACGAGGGAAAGTTCCCTGCCAAATTTGGAGTTTATACCATTTCTAGTTGGCTCAGAATTCACGCGTTCGGGGTGAACTCGATAGCCCGAAATCGCCTTTTTGGGTACTTTTGGCCGATTTTTGCCGACTTTAAAATACTAAACTAAAATCTGTAAAATCTGTAAAATCTGCTTTATTATAATTAAACCTCTCAGTTAACACTTTCGGGTCGTAAAAGCATTCACATAAAAAAGCATTCACATAAAAAAGAAAGCACACTGTGGTCACTCTTGTCTAGAGGAGCTAGGTATTGGATGTCATTGACTTGGTGTTCTTCATTTGTTAGTATCAGATCTATTAATGATGTTTTAATTCTATTCTATTCTAATTTTTAATTTCTATTAATGAAAGTTTTCCCGATAACTTGTTTTCCGAAAATAATCCGAAATAGGATTTAAACTTAGTAGTCTTAACGACGACGACCACCAGCGGGAAAAAAATCGCGGAAGGGATTTGAAGGGTCCCCTTGGCTGACCAATAAGTAAAGTTATTGAGACGAGAAAATTTTAGCTCCTATGAGAGTGTGAGGTGTGATTTACGAATTTTATAACAAAGTACGACAAATTCATTGACTCAATCAACTACAAATTGTTAAATGATTTAAAGCCTCAATCCGATAGCGCCTTAAGTCTGTATTTACACGTCCATTTTTTCCAGATCACTTACAAACGGCTCAAAAATAAAACGTAACAAAAAATGTCATTTTGACGTCCAAATATTTTTTTGTTTAAAAAACCTGAATTTGCTTTTTGCTAGAAACGACCGTGTGCGGCCAAAATTAAGGTCTTTAAAAACCGACCCAGGAAAGAATTGTCTAAAAATCTATCATTATGGCTCGCCTGGTGTAATTTTTCGATAATATTTGCCTTGTTAAGGACAAACTTTTTGAAGTTTACCATAAATTTCGTATTTCCTTAAATTTTAGACCCTTGCAGAGCACCTCCTCTCTCATCGAGCCTTAGCGGTGCAATTTCAGATTAATGTCTGATTAATTCGCACAAAAGATTTTTTTTAAGTTTATTGAAGCATGTCCCTGCCGATTATGAAAGAGAAATCTCTAAAGATTGATGTTTATTCTTTACCAGACAGTGACTTATGCCCTGAGGATGAAAATGCTTCCTGACTAGTGGAAAAACCCCACAAATATCCTTTAAGAAGTTTGATTTAAAATCTCTAAAAATTACTTCTGACTACATCGCAACAAACTTGTGCTCAACCCTCCATTATACACCGAATCAGACTGTCACTAATAATTAACATTTACTCAAGTCCTCAGATTGCATGTTTGTACACACGAATTTTCTGAAATCCGGGAAGTCCTCACTTTAACGGGTACTTATAAACGAAAAAATAGACACAGGTTGACGTCAAATACAAAACTGGACGGTTGTCGTCTGAAAAATGCACAAAGATGGCGGAAAAAATTCAAGAAAATAATCAAAAATCACCATCAATAAACGACTTTTGCAGCCCGTCAAAGTGCATCATAAATGAAGAAAACGCACTAAAAGATACCCTACAATGCAGGAAGTGCCACCGTTTAGTCCATTATCTTTGTACAGAACTGCCACTTTACCAGATCCAGATATGCTTGTCATACAAATCAAGAAGTTTCCAGTGTCAAAACTGTACCAAAATCGCACCACAGGTAATGGAAAGGTATAATTCAAATGAAACATCAAAAATTGAAGGATTCAAAAACGAAATCAAAGCTTGTGAGAATATAATGAAAAGGCAAGACGAAGAAATAAACCATTTGAAAGCACAAGACGTCAATGTTATGGTCAACGAAATGAAAGAAACTATCGACACCAGAATAACCACGCTTGAAAAGAAGATTGAAAGCATCATCGAAAAGAAAGAAGAGAAAAGACCACCAATGAGCTACGCTAAAATCACATCCAAACACATCGAGAAAAACATTGGAGATGCGATTCGAAAAGAAAAACAGGAGGAGCAGCTGATTCGATCTACAGCACGCAACCTAATTTTTCATGGATTGATGAATCGATAGATGAAAACTGAAGAAGAAACAAAAATCGAGGACGAAGAATTTATCCATGACAAAATTATTGGTCAGCGGCTCCATCTGAGGAATATAAAGATTACCGAGACGCAGCGGATCGGGAAATTTACGAAAGAAAGAGAAGATAAAGCGAGATACCGACCAATTAAAGTCACATTTACGAACGAAGAGGACAAGAACACAGTGTTGCAAGCAATAACAAAAGAAAAAGGCTTTCCTTACCGAGTGACAGAGGATTGAACCAAAATGAAAGACAGATAATTAAAGAATGGTGTAAGGAAGCCGAAAAAATGAATGCTAAAATCAAGGAAGACAACACAAAATGGAAAGTCCGGGGGAGCCCGTGAAAAAAACTCTATTTCAAAAAGATCATTGTAAAAAGTACGAGCGGTTTATAGAGGCCCATGTGTCTTCACGGTGGCCTGCAAACCTGTAAAGCTTTATTATAGGTCCTTGGTATAACGGATTTTTGAATTAAAAGATAGGGGTGTGTTATTAGGGCTGTTTTACGTATTAGTGTCTACTCTAACCCCACCTAAAATTTTATTACCGTGGGTTGCATTAATTTAAAGATATAGACTTTTTTGTGTAGGTCCTCACTTTAACGGGTTGCGAATGAGGTCCTCACTATGGACTTTTCGTGTGCTATGGTGTGTGTGTGTATGTCCCAAAACTTTGGGGCAGCCTGGAGACTTCAAAAATTGTTCGATTTGGCTGAAATTTGGCACACTTGTTCCTTGGGTGAATATCTGGGGGTGTTTTTTTCATTTTTCAAAATTTTTGATTTTTGGGGCCTGGGGACGAGTTTTCGCCAAAACGAGGCTAAAACTTTGGGGCAGCCTGGAGACTTCAAAAATTGTTCGATTTGGCTGAAATTTTGCACACTTGTTCCTTGGGTGAATATCTGGGGGTGTTTTTTTCATTTTTCAAAATTTTTGATTTTTGGGGCCTGGGGACGAGTTTTTCGCCAAAACGAGGCTAAAATTTTGGGGCAGCCTGGAGACTTCAAAAATTGTTCGATCTAGCTGAAATTTGCACACTTGTTCTTGGGTGAGTATCTGGGGGTGTTTTTTTTCATTTTTCAAAAATTTTGATTTTTGGGGGCCTGGGGACGAGTTTTTCGCCAAAACGAGGCTAAAATTTTGGGGCAGCCTGGAGACTTCAAAAATTGTTCGATCTGGCTGAAATTTTGCACACTTGTTCCTTGGGTGAATATCTGGGGGTGCTTTTTGCATTTTTCAAAAATTTAGATTTTTGGGGCCTAGGGACGAGTTTTTTGCCAAGACGAGGCTAAAGCTTTGAAGTAGCCTACAGCCCTCCAAAATGGTCGGATTTGGTTGAAATTTGGCACACTTGTTCATTGGGTAAATATCTGGGGGTCTACAATTGGGCCTATGAATCATTTGAAGCCACTGAAGTTGAGCCCAGTGCGTTGCGCACGTTCGACTATTTATTAAACTGTGTAACCTAAAGAATACATCAAATTTTGCGTGGAATGATTTTCGCAAAAATTAGTCTTGGCAAAAGAAATTAAAAATTTCACTAAAAATAAAAGACTACACTCTTTTTTTATAAGCATACGGGAATATTGGGTCGAGGCTCAATATGCTTAGAAAAATCTAATTTTCAGCCTTGATTTATGCTTTTTTATATGACTTCGATTTGTTGATTTTCTTTGGGTTCAAGAAAAATTTGTGTTTTTAAATCGGACATTGATTCGGCTTAAAGAATGAAAGGTTTCTTAGAAATTTGGCGCCGCAGGTGAAAATCTTTGGTCTAAGAAAGCCCAAACAGCTTTAAACGTAACCCTAAAAAGGTCAGCGTTTTAGAAAAGCTACACAATTTTCTTTGCATTTCAGCTCGGGGATATGCTTAGCATTATGCTTTTTTTTGCCGAATTTGAGCCTAAATATGCTTATTTGTTAAAATTCATTGGTCATTTGATTGTTGTCATATGATGTGGGAAAAGTTTTAGTGTTTTCTGAAATTTGATTAGCTTCTTCAGATATAAACGTTATACTTATAAAAAAGTAAGAGTGGAGGAGAAAAAGAGGCTCACTTGCGAATTTTGATTAATACATAAAAAAATTTTAATTGCCGATCCGCGAAAAAACTCCACCCGAAAAATATTCCACTTCAGGAAACTTATCAATAACACTATTTCATCCTTGACAAAATCATCTCATTATGTAAATAAATAGCTTGCAATTGCTGTCTCTCGCTTTCTGAACATTTATCCTCTCTCGTTCTTGATGAATTTGAAACGAAGCAAGAAAATCCCGTTAAATTTCCAACACATGCTCTTCTTTGCCGGTAAGTTTGTATTTTAACTCTCTGTAGAAATATTGACTAAAATATCGGGGGAATTATCTAATAGCGCACCGCGCTGAATCTAAAAATATATTTTATTTTTGACATAATCATTACTCTCGATGTTTTTGTACGAGTTCCAATCCCATCAACCTTTGCGGTAATCTCTTTTGCAAGTTAATTGCATCGTTTGACAAAAGATATATAACAGCTTGCACGTATCTTTAATTGAGCAGCGTTGAATTGTGGGATTGCAACTCGTACAAATGTCAGAAAAAGTAAAAAGTAATAATTATGACGTATGCGTTGCAGAGCGCTATTTACGCTCGGTAATATTAATCGGAGATTTCACAAATTTTTCCACCGTAAGGTTTTTTTTAAATATATATTTTTCAATAAGAACATTCAACACTTGTTCAAAATATTCGTTAATTTACATTTCTTAAAAAATTAGGTGTCTTAAAGTACGCAAGCCTTAAAGTGCTCTTAACTTGATTTTGATATTTTGCCAATCGTTTGACATCTGTTATTTGATAAAGAGGCTTACCCAGTCTTTTGGTAGATCTCAACTGCGGATACGCCGTTGGATACGGTGGTATTCGCCGTTTGAGAGAAGCCCTTTGGTTTCCCACTTGGCACCTACACAGTAATATATATTTCTAATAAACCAAGCCTCGTTCTCAAAGACATGTTGCTACGATACTTCAACGTCGTCAGATATGATTCATGTTTGCAAGCGTTTGCGGTTTTTTATCATCATTGTACTGGAAATTGTACTTTAATAGGATTAGTTTTTCCGGGGATTAGATTACGCGGTTGAGCTCATCCGCGAAATTTTAGGATTTCGCAGGACCTTATCTTGAGATAATATTTTCACGATTTTATCCTATTTTTGCCATTTTACTGCCAGACTATGCATATTGGTTGTGAAATAGGCATTATTAGCACAGTGAACATTCTAGAAGTGGTCTTTTGACATTTTTTGGAATTCAATTCAAAAACATTTCACGGATGATACTTTTTCAAATTTCCATTGGGACTTTACTTTCGCGGATGACAACCAAATCCGTGAAATCCGCGAAATTTAATTTCCACGAAAATTAATCCCATTAAATTATTTCGACTTCTTTTTCAATTACAGGTCTCCGTGGAGCTGTCGCTTTCGCACTGGCCATTCGGAACACGGAGAGCGGACAACGTAAACTGATGCTGACAAGTGTACTAGTAATCGCAATTGTGACCGTCATATTCAATGGTGGTTTGACGACACAAGCACTACTTAAACTTGGAATAAGGTAACTAATATATATTATAAATGGAGTATTGCTTTGTCTTTGAATTCTTAGCAAGTCCAATGTAATGATTAGCGTGGATTTTTATACCGGCGAATCATATTTTTTTGTGCCTTGAAATAAGACCCCTGCTATATAGAGGTCATTTTCCTTTGACTAATTGGGACGCACCGCTACCAAAATGCCACTGGAATGTCCTTGAAAATTGCCACCTGAAAAAGATTGGTAGCCAACATGCCTCTTCTAGACAGGAAAAAAACCCTTGCAATTGATAGAAAAAGTCAAATACAGAAGCTTCATTCTTGTTTTTTGTAAACTTGAAAGTTATCTACAAACGTTTCATCCGAGTGCCATCATCAGTAAAAATGAAATTTTTAGAAAATGGAAATTTATACGTACAGGGTGTCCGGAAAAAAGTATCGAGTCGTGCCACTTTTATAGAAAGAATGGTCTAGTGTGTGTTTCACTAAATTTTCAATGTTTATCAAAAATTCTCTCTATGTCATAATTAATTGTCATGAGACATCTTTTATGAATAACTTTTACAAAAAGCAATTCTCAATAACTTTAACGTCATTAGAATTGTAAAGAAAGTTAATTCATAATGATTGTTGTAAAAACAATCATTGTGTTGGTATATATTTTCTTACATTTTCTTAAACACACGCAACAACCTGCTACTCAGAATCATGTTCGAACTCGATACTTTTTTTCCGGACACCCTGTACAGAATTCTTAAGACCGTGAATAAATCATTATTAGAGCTATAAAATTCTAAAAGAAACGTCGTAAATCGTTTATAAGCACAAAAAATTCTACCCATAAAAGCTTGCTGTCGCCCGTAATTGCTACAATACTAGAGATGGTTTTCACCTGCTGTTTTTACACTTTTGGAAACGAGTTTTTAATTTTCAAAAATACTGAAACGACGCTCCACTAGTTTTTCATTTAACAAAATTCACATGTAGCTTATTTTATGTAATACTATTGAGTCTTCATAACTCGGACCTCTACAACGCGAATGTCTCCTTAACTCCTGGTTTCTGATCCTTTTAGATAACAATGCCTTATAATTCGAAATTTCCATAATACACGGGTTACAAAATTATAGTAGCAATAAAGGTGGGTTTGTTTCACCAAAGACAGTGCTCTACGTAAAGGAGCAATACAATAATGATGAGTCAAAACTTTTTTTAAAATGTAGAACTTAAAGTTTCATGCTTACAATCATCAGCTACATATGATACAAGTTTGATCTAATTGAAAAAAAATTCAAAATTCAAACACCGCTAGAATCGACAAGTCGTAAAAATTAATGAGTAATTAGAAAAAATAAAATTATAATTCCCATGCGAGCAGCTATGTCCAGTCTTTTGTTTTATAATGTTTAACATAAACTTATTCATGTGACGACATTTAGAAACGATTTCGGATCTTTTGTTAAGTAATTCGTCTTTGTTTTCGAATCTCAGGATTTCTAATTTTTCTTGTAAACAAAGGCGGCACATTTTGGAAGTGTTAGAGTAGGATTTGACCCGTTTTTGGATAGACCATTTTAACGTCGGGGCAATATTCTTTTCTTTTAAGGCCCAAATATACGTAGACAGGGTTGTGCTGTTTTTGTACTTAGCGTTGTTGATAGATTGCTTGTGTTCATTATATCGCTGCTTGAATTCTCTTTCGGTAAGGCCAATATATGATTTCTTATCATGGTTAGGTGCTGTAACTTCGCATTTATATACAATGGATTTGGTTTTGCATTTGTTTTGTAACGGACATGCATTTTTTTATTACGACAGTTGCAATGTTGGTCGTTGTCTTCAGGTTTCAATAAAATCTTTTTATTGTGGGAGTTTAATAGAACGGACGTTTTCGGTACAAGAGTAGCTCACTTTGACATTGTTTTTGTTGAAAACTGAATAAAGTTTGTTTGCTTTTGTAAAATGTTTATCAATGAGTTTTAGGAAGGTTTTTCCTACATTTGTTGAGACGTTTTTGTTGTATGGGGGGTTGAACCATATAATTTTTCGCTTTCTTGATCGACGATTTTCTGTATTTTGGTAGGTATTTTCATATGATAAGTTGATGTTTTTGTAACCACTTGCTTTTAAAGCTTCTTCGTAGATAGGTTTGGCTTGATTGAAAATAGTTTCATTTGAGGAATTTTTTGAAAGTCTCTTGTTTATGGAAAATGGCAGTTGCTTTATAATATTTTGAGGATGGTTTGAAGATGTGTTTACATATGAAAGGGTATCATTCGGTTTTTTGAACGGTCGGTAAGTACCTGTGTTTAGATCAAGTGTCAAATCGAGAAAATCAACGGTTTTCAAGTTAATGTCGATTTCAATGTCAAATCCTATGTTTTTGAAAATTTCGACAATTTTTTGACGGGTAGATTCGGGTTGGTCTAAAAAGCAGGGTAGCCAATGGGGTAGCCAATTGGGCTAGGTTATGGGGTACCTCTTTTTGCCTAAACTTTTGAAATCTGAAACCTGTTTTCATGTGGAAATAACTATTACAACATCTTGTTAATGATTCCATGTAATAAAATTTAAGATTCCTTTCGAACTTCAGCCACAATAGCCTTTTTTCCAAAGGTACTGAACTTTGTTACTTCTCAAGAGACCTGGCGCCATTTTGTCTTCCTTCTTGGCTTCGTTTGAAAATTTACAGACCCGAATAAAAAATATATACAAAACAGTTTTAAATATTTTAGATTTAGATTTTATTTATGTTTTTAATTGTTATTTCCGTGAAGCTGTAATTCGATGATAATAGCTTTGGAATCGCCTTTGGGCCATATGATCTCTAATCTTGTCATATCTTAACAATCCTTTGTTATTGAATCTATTGTTTAATTTAAATCATGTTTAGATGTTTCAAACAATTAATTCATTTCAAAATTTTTAAATATGGCAGCTTATAATAGGTACAAAAAGTCTTTTGAAATAGCTCTATTATAATGAAGCTCTATTTCTTACTCCTCGTGCATTAACACGGTAATTTATATCTTTGTTTATCTTTGCAATCATACATGGTCAATCTAAGTATCAATCAGATTCATGCTCCCTGGTCATTAAAATGTGGTTCTATGCATTCATTTTCGGTATTTCTATTCTGGTCTGTAAAATATTTAGGTACCCCACAACCTAGCCCAATTGGCTACCCCAATTGGCTACCCTGCTTTTTAGACCAACCCGGTAGATTCAGCGTCTTTTCTTGTCAGGTTACGGAATATCATTAAACCATCGTCACGGTACAAACCAATATTACGCTTGTCAGTGATTTACAAAATTATATCAATGCAGTCAAAACATGTGATTACTCGAAAAAGATCACGTGATTTTATTCCCATGTTACTTGCTTTACAACAACAACTGATAACTTTATTAGTGTCAATAAATTTGAACCAGAATCAGAAATAAATTTCATGTAACAAACACATAAAAGTTCGAGTTAAAGCGTGATTTGTCTTCAGACTTTGATTTTGCAATCTGTGTATTTGAACAAATTTGTGTTCTCCTTGCATGCTCACGTTTCGACTCGATTCCACTCGACTGTCTATTGTTATTTCTCTTTCACAGAGTGAACGTGGACCAAGACGAGGATATCGAGACAGAGCAACATGAAGACGGTGCTGGTCAAATACACGAAGATATCTCTTATGAACGATCGTGGTTGGTCAGAAAGTGGCACAACTTTGATGTCAAGTAAGACCCTTTTCATATTTTCCAATGTTGCTTACTCAAAAATCATTTCCATAAAACGAATACATTGGACCCTCGCTTATTCGAACTTCTACTTTTCGAAACTTTCTATAATTCGAACAAATTCTCAGCTCCTATCAAACGGCAACCCTCGTCTACACTCTATAATTCAAATCTGTCTATAGTTCGAACAAATTCGATTTACAGTTTGAGTTCAAATTAACGAAAGTTAACCGCAGTTGTTTTCAATTGTTAGAAATTTAAACGGAAGAACTAAAACGCCAATTTGAACTTTATTCTTTATGATTTTTCTTTTCTCTGGACGTGGTACAAACATAATCGAAATTATAATTAGATTACAGTATGATTATCAACTCTACAAAAAACGAGCGTGGAATCTTATCCCCTTATCATCTCTTTACAATATAAATACCGAGTTTATGTATGTGTGTTTTTCTGCGACGGAGGCGGCAAGGTACTAATTTGACTAGATCCTGAACAGCTAAGGACGACGGTAAATCAACACTTTTACCATCCTCGATATTGCGGGTCAGAACTGCGGGTTATTCCAAATCGCTTCAAAAGAGCAAATACATAAACTCGCTAATATTTTCCCCTACCCAAGGCCAGAAATTCAGACGTTAGATACAATCAACTCTCTCTAAACCCCTATTATTCGAATCTTTCTATAATTCGGTCTAAAAATTGATAAACTTTTCCTTCATATGTCAGACAGACAGACAGGAACCTACCTAGGCAAAGACATAGGCTTTGCAGATATACTGCAAAGATCACGGCACAAAAATTTTTCTTTCATAAAAGTTTTCTTTCATATGGAGTAATAAAAGTACACGACTTAAAGTTTTATGCTGCTGCACTTTTTCGAATGTACAAGAGAAATGATCTAAAACACTGCGTGTAAGAAATAAAAAAGGTTATAAAAGAATGAGGTAACATAGTGTCCCCCCCCCCTTTATAAAGGGGGGGGAAGCCAATTTTCCAATTTGGAATGGGTGAGGGGGGAAAATGAAAATTTGAATAGTAAAGGGGGGGAAAAAAAAGAGGGGGGAAAACATCGATAGTTGGCAAATTTGGTGGGGGGAAGTGTGAAATCACTTCAATCTCAGCAACCAAGGTCAGTCCACATGATATCATGTGATTAGATCATGATTGAAAAATTAACCAATTTTACCCATTTTCGTTCTATTTTGTCTAGTATTCCTTTTGCAGCAAAATTTTACGTTTGTGTCAGGTTGAAATTTGAAAAATTTATACAAGTATATATATGGGGGGAACTGATATTTTCAGAATTTTCTGGGGGGAAAGCAAAAAAGAGGGGGGAAACTAAAAAACTGAAAAGTGATAGGGGGAAAAAAAAGAGGGGGGAGTTTAAAAAAAATCAAGAATTTGGTGGGGGGAACAAACCCTGGAGGACACTATGGGTAAATTTGGACTAAAATATTTGTCTCCTCAGCTAGAAATTAGTATAAAATACTTTCTGTAATTCCATAGTCTTTCTCTAATTCAAAGAAAATTCTTTGGGCCCTTGAAGATCAATTAGGAAAAATCAACTGTATTCATCAATCTAATTGATCCACACGTATGGTAGGAACCCGTTTTTGGGATCGTTCCACATTAAACATTGTTTTTGATGATAATCATCTTCCAAATGGACCACATCTCCATCACCATTAAAAACGATGGTCTGACCTGCTTTCGTTCCTTCCACCACACCTCCCACCATGAACTGTTTGAACACTCTCCGAATGGTCTGCATGAAATTCCGTTCCGATTCCGTCATGTTGGCTCTCTCTTTCGGCCAAAATTTGTAACCAAACAGAGCGATCGAATCGGTCATATGCGCCGCGTCATGGTACACCGCTAATTGGTCAATGACTTTGTCAGGTTTCCATGCTGATACATATCTATATGTTTTCTCCAAGTGAGGACTGCGTCTCATGTCTTTAACAAGCTGGTTATTGGAGCACGTCACACGGGCGTCTGTGACGTACGTCTCGAACCAATATTGTGGTGTCGGTTTTGTTTTGACGTACGTCTTTGTCAGCTTATATGCGATATCAATATCAGAGATGGCGATAGTATTGAATGTTCGCAGCCTTTTCTCTATGAAAACTTCCATTGGGACGCTTGAGTTAAATACACGTGGAGGATCCATTCCGACTTCTTGTCCTGTTGTCCCAATCAGAAGGTCGATATCTGAAGTCAGGGTCTGCAATTTATAAGCATCTTTTGGCGCGACGGGCAATGATATTGGATCAGTGACTATGAGAGAGCCAGTCAACAGACCGTAGGTTGGAAAATCTGATAAATCCTTTTGTGCCCAATTTGGATATACGGTTCCTAGTGTCAGAAAATCAAAATCTTCAATTTTTAGTGCAATAATTTTTATTATATATTGAGACACAAAAACAAGAACGTTTCAGACATGATTTCAATGCATTTCTATGGAAGACGACCGTAGTGCAGTTGTAGAGCATCCGGCTACGGTGCGCAAGGTTGTGGGTTCAACCCCTAGCTGGGTCATACCAAAGATTCCCAAAATGGTACTTGATGTCTCTCTGCTTGATGCTCAACAATTAAGAGAACGATCAAGGGTAAGTGGTTAGTGCAATCCAGGGAGAAAGAGTGGTGCCCTCCACTACCTTCGGCTCCAAAGAGGAGCCTTGGGGTCGCCTCCGACTGCGGTCGCAGACTTACTTATTATGGTAAAAATCGAATTTCAATTACCTGGTATGGACCGAAGAACCTCATCAGGTGTCATGTTATAAAAACATTCTCTGATATCTTCTTTCTTGGTGTAATTCCTACACTTCGATCGCTCGATGAATATTCGATTGTCTTTAGAAGCTTCGGTATAATTTCTTGGGAAATTTGTTGACCCGCTCATCGGTATACCACGTTTGAACAGACCATCAGCTAAAGGTGATGCTGCCAATGCGAAGATTGATGTACCACCAGAACTTTGACCAGAGACAGTCACCAAATCTGGATTCCCACCGAAATTTCGTATATTCTCTTTCACCCATTTTAAACCAAGGATTTGATCCATCAAACCATAGTTTCCGTACGACACATCTTCTTGCCACAGTTCTTCCAGACTTAACCAACCGAACGCATTCAACCGGTAACTGAGGCTGACTCCGACAACGTTCATTTCTGATGCAAACTCACCATCTGGATAATATCCAGTAACATCACTGTACACATTCAGTAAAAAACCTTAAAAAGATCAAGGGAAGAAAAACAGTGTCAAATGCGGTTAATAGGTACTCTATACCAGAGTGTACAGTGCCGTACACACCGGGGGGCCCCCCAAAAGATATTCAGATTATGGTGTTTTTTTGAAAAAGGTGTAAATTTCGTCAACGTTGTCTGTATATTTACTTTTTAAAAATGTAATGCACTAACTATTTGATAGTCTTATGATTTGAAAATATACTAATATGCACGCGATTTCTACTTGCCTTTTACTAAAAATTGACTTTCGGAGAGGCAGTTTCAGCCAATCTGCAGGGTATGAAGTCCAAAAATTTTTCTGGCCCGTCGGCCCCAGCCGGTGGGGCTTCCTTAGATACTAAACTTATAGGCCCCCCCTAAAATATTATTTGTGTCTACGGCACTGGTGTATCTCACGTTTATCTTTTTGTATTCCACTCTGTACGCAATGTCTGTAGTGTTTGATAAAAAATTTCCGTCAACTACGCCAATTAATTAAATCCCGTAAATCTGGTGTTTTGTGTGTGGTGCCCAAAGCGAAAATCCCAATGATTTACGCTGCGTTTAAAGATGTTAATTACTCTGAGAAGAGAAAGCAGGGTGCTATTGGAATGACTAGGACCCGATAGGATAATATGCGATAATTTTAAAATTTCAGGAGCTTCATTTTTTATAGTTATGCTTTATGACATACAGTCAACTCTCTCTAATTCAAATCTTTTTCTAATTCAAACTATTGGTCCCCTCAACCGGAAAATGGTATAAAATACTCTTTCTCTAATTCGAAGAAGGTTCTCTGTCCCTTGAAAATCGAATTAGAGAGATTCAACTGTAATAGCAAAATTAGCCAAGAACTCAAACCTCCATGAATCCACACAAAGACTGGTAAATTAGCATTCTCATCCAATGTCGGTGTGTGAATATGAAGATAAAGACAATCTTCAGAAGGTTCTCTCTCCACCGGTGGAAAAGGTGGAGGGTTGTATTGAATACATAGAGTATTTGAAATGTTGGCGACGTAGATGCCGGAGAGTTTCTTCTTCGGGACAGGAGGTTTCCAGCGGAGTTGACCAACGGGTGGTTCAGCAAACGGGATACCTTTGAAACGGTACGATACCTTGATAAAGAGATGAGAACATTAAAAGACGCTTATTATAAATGAGTTGGGTTTCTTTAATATGGTCAGACTGGTGCAAATCAGATTGGTAAGAGTTTTAGTGTAGCTTAGGTGATTATAAAATGGACCCTGGACTACCTGTTATCTTTGATTAAATCAGCCCTTACAGGAAAATTAATAGAGTACATGTCGTTTATTTCGTACATTACGGTCCGCAAATCATATTGTAATTCTAAGTGGCCCTTAACATTACTCTCCTACTATAGGATTCCACTTCTTGGACAATAGTCTCCCCTTTCTGCCTAAAATGATTTGAGGAGCCTTATCTGTACGTACCTTTTCATTATTCATCTCTTTAAATCCTTTGAATACACCTGCTGCTGTTTTCACGATGACGTCATCGTCGCCATTATTGATGACGTCATTTTCACGATGACTGTCAAGGCTGTGTGGTTTGTGATTCTCACTTAGTATCCTTGTAGCCGTTATGTTAACATGATCACGTAGGAAAATGATCGAGATGGCAGCCACCTATAAAAAGGCAAATGTAATATAATCAGATATAATAGACGTTTTTCATAAATTACGTCACAAACATCGCTTGCCTCGTTCTGAAATTATTACCAAGGTGATTAACGGATTTTATTGAAATTACTTTCTATTCGTAAAGAAATCATTTAGTGTCTCAAGTGACATAATCACCATATAGTATTTGTTTGAAAACAAGGCAAGTGATATGTTCGCGACGTAATTTATGAAAAGGTTTATTTAATCTAAGACTCTTATTAGCATTATTTTTTCGTCGCCGGCGTATAAGGGCCGACGTGAGACACTGGCGCATTTAAGACGAAAGAGCAAGTACGTTGGAAACATGCGAAGGAGTACAACGCTCATTAAAAGACAATGAAGTTACTATTATAAATCTCTTCCTCTAATAAGTTCGACGCGTGGTCTAAAACCGACTATGTAAGAGATCGGAAATGTAGAAGGGAAGGCTGTGCTATTTCAAACTATTTCAAAATGAAACTTTCTTTCCCTCAATGTCATATCATTACTATTACTTATTTTCACCATCTTTGTAAATACTTGTGTGAAATTTACTACGAAGCTAAGTGTTTTATAAGTCCGCAAACTCTTAGTGTTCTTAACTTGATCTCAATATTTTTATCATCGGCAAACGTTCTTTTAAAGTTTGTTCTTATATGCAAAAGAAACGTGTAACCTTGCTCGTTTTTCGTAAATGAAGAAGAGAATAGGCGACAAACAGAATAATTGCTGTTCAAGAAATTTAATACTGTAATGTCTCTATCAGGAAACTGATCTGACAACAACAAGGCTGATCTTAGAGCATAGTTTGACAGATGAGTATCTTCAATGACTTACCGATAGGAACACAATTCCAACAGCTAATGCAATCTTCTTAAATGGCTTTTTAGTTACTCTAGTTCTTAGTGGTTGAGTTATTATGGCTAATCGTTCCTTTTCCTCTCTCTTCATCGCTTTACATACACCTACACTATCCTTTGACAGAATCCGAATGTTATTTTCTAACAGTTGCACTCTTGTGCAGACTACTTTAAAGTATCTAGAAGGATCCAGATTTCTCTACTTAGCACATATGATATTATTGTCTCTACACGTTTTTTTATAAGAACATCTAAAAAATTTGAAGCTTTCGGATGTTCTTACCTTTTTGAGTTTCAAGCCTAAGAATGTTCTTAACATGTCCTTAGTTTCCCCATTTTTTATGTATTTTGGTCCTTTTTCCTAAGAAATTGGCTGTTTTAGAGTCCGGAAAGACCTTTAAAATGTTCTTTTAACTTGTTCTTAATATTTTTGTCATCGAAGCTTTATGTTTTTATATAGTTTGTTCTTATAGAAAACGTGTATTAGCTACAGAAGACCATTCTTTTTAATGTAAACATACCACTTAAAACATGTGATCAAACGAGTGTGCTTCAGACTGATTTGAAGGTTTTCTTTTATACCATTCTTATAATTTTTAGCACTCTCAGGTGCCTGATAAACGCCTATCCCTCTGTGCTTGTACAAATTTGTACATTTTTTCCAAATATGACGAATATGCAATCTCGAAATCGTAAGGACTGTGTTCGTCTAAAAGGAGTAGGAATGACAACGAAATTGCGTGATTGTGTTTATGAATAGGGCGCCGTATCAGTTTTTGACTTTCCGGCGCACAACAAGATTCTTTTTTTAGAATTTTCCGCGGGAGGACTATTTTCCTCAGATGTTTAATTTTCAAGTGCCTTCAGAGATTTACCGTGCGCGTTAGAAAATTATGAACAGCTGTTATCAGGTTAGAAAAACCGGGTCCTGAAGATAAAACTTTATGTACCAAATTTCCAAACAAACGTTAAACGTTACATCAGTTATGGATTAATCAGGAGAAAAGAGCTAGAAGATATCAGATATCTCAATTTATTATAAAAATGAACAATATAACATGATACCACAAACAAGACATATGATTTCATTTATAAATATCTTGTTAATTTTTATCTTTTTCTTGGTTTCCAATAGACGATATCGGCTTCACATGAAAACTTAGATTTGACCCCCGAGAATTCCCCACGATGCTTTGTGCAACATTTTTCAGGGCAAAGCATTGTGGGAAATATCTGGAGGTCAAATCTGAGTTTTCATTTAAATATAAAAGAAATCAAAAGGTTTTAACGACCAATCACCGACAAATTCAAACCCTGTTTTTCTTTATACCTCCATGCTATTAGTGGATATCAAGGATCCAATTAGTTTTAAAAATGTTTCAAAACAAATCTAAGACTCGCCCGATGAAATAAGACTTTTTAGGAGATCTCGAGTCTGCTCTGAATATTCTAACTATCAGTATTGAAGATTTCTAGCCTTCTAATGTACGACCATTAAATAAAACTAGCCGGTACCCGGCGTCGCACGCCGGTTAAGCTGTAGTTGAACGCACTAAAAGTCCTTTGGATGTTGAAGCTGGCTTAAAAAATGATCAAATTAATAAAAAGATATCCTCAAAGTTTGACTCTAACCCTCCCCCGGAGATCTTTTTCTCGCTTCGCTCGCATTAAATACGCCGTCCAGTTTTCGACAATTTGAGAAAATGTCATGGTAAAGAGGAGTGAAATGTAGAAATGACAATTCTTTAGGAAAAGGCGGGAAAACCACAAAGAATAGTGCAACTTTGTTTTTATCAGATTTAAAAAGGTAAATAAGTCATTTCTAAATTGCTTTTTTTAAACCCGTGTCATAACTTTTCGAAATTAAACATGAAAAATGACGTACAAAGTTTTTAACAGTATCAACCACTTGAATGTTTTTATATGAAGAAAAAGATGGACTAATTTCTTCTCTTGCTTTTTATCGCCCTTTGCTGTTATTGTTCGACAAACTTTTTAATTTTTATGTTTTGATTTACATTATTTGAAATGTTCTTTTCTATAAAAGAAACTTGTTTTGTTTTGAAAAGAATTCGAATGTCATTAATAAATACGATCGTTAAATACATTCGATTCAAACAAAAGAAAAGAAAAAACAGGATCGGCCAAAGCTGGGCAGAAATTAAAATTACTAAATGTAGATTGGCTTTTAATTTCAAAACAAAAGCTGAATAAAGTCTTAACCATGCTCTATTCGATCTGTCAATCAAAACAAACTTATCGAGAACAAAACATTGCTTGCGAAATCGAAAGTGTGCATATGGCGCGAATCCAATAGAACAAATTTGTGGAGCAAGAGACTAAAGGTCATAATTTTAAAACACAAACAAAGCAAAAACGAAAGTGGTGACACACAGACACACAAAGCACCGCTATTAATATATAGACTCAGCCTCGTGCAGCCTGACGAAACAAGTCTATGTTCCAGTTCGTTATCCGTTAATTTTTTTAAAAAGATATTTCTTTAATCCAGAAAATGGAAAGTTATTTATAAGCACACGCGATTTCAGACTCGATTTTTAGAATATTTAATAATCTTAAAAGAAAAATATTTTAGCGAAAAGAGAATTTGGTGAATTTGGTGGATTTACGCAAAATCAGCCAAATAAAGTTCGTGTCAAAATTAATTTTTTTGCTCCTTCTGCCAAATTAATTTCGCGCGAAATTTAATTTACTGTATTTCTTATTTACTTTTCAAGTTCCTACTATTTCTGTAGTTCTTACATGAGTTTTCTTTTGCTTATCTGATGAAGGTTTTTGGCTGAAAATATTCCGCTATTGCCAAAACTCCTTCGCAAATCTGCCAAATCAAATTCCCGCTAAAGTTTTTTCCCTTGATTTAAATTTTTTTTTTCAAATAAATCTATTTCTTTTTCTTTTTTCAATCAAGTGAAGTCCATTTTCTCTTACAGATACATGAAGCCAATGTTCACGAGTAAAGCTGGTCCCGTTCGAGGGGACGTTCCGCGTTGTTGTGTTCCTCTTGCATCATGTCTGTCACCGGAAGAAAGAGGCGAAAGATATGAACGTCGTTCCTCTATGGTAAGTGTCATTTCTCCTCCAGAAATAATTGTTCACCGCGGGGATAGAGATGACACCCTCCACCCTAGGACGAATATCGTTAAAATAACGAGATTTGATACTCTAAATGTTATAATATTCAATGTTTTTTAAACATAACTTCATTTCAAAAAATAGCCTGATACAAACCCTATTGAAAAATGTAGGAGTGCTCAGGAGCTAATCTCATCGTCAATCAACAGTTATGCAATTATGGCATGACACCTTTGGTATCATAAACAGCTTCAGTTTTTTTTCACATTTCTTTTTCGTTAAATTTCAATCAAAAACAGCGTCGCGCAGAAGATGAACATGGTTCAATTGGCTCAGTCGGCTCCATCGATGATGACATGCTCGATATTGCCGTCTCTCATGACGTCATGACAAAACCCCCTTCTCGTGAGCTGTCACGTGAGGAACAACAGCCAACCAGAAGACAACCTGAAGGACCCAGTGACGTCAATCCTGACGGCATGCCACTGAATATCATTAGTTAGAATGGGTTGTGACTGTAATGGAGAAGGTTGTATCAGTTCTTGTAGGTCGGTCACCTCTCCATAGGCGTAGCGGCATTGGTCGATCGAATGATGTTTTACTTGTTTTAATGTCTTGAAAATGGGTTTTTAACCAATTGTTTTTGTGAAAGTAAATGACTGACTGTATCAAAAACTTTTGGGGTAGAACACTTTGACTGGGACTGAGATTGGTTCTCTGAAACAAGAGTGTTTATGAACAAAAGTTCCGACATGACGTTAACTTTTGAATTTTGGTAAAATGGTAAGATCTGCAAAAATCACCAAGGGGATTTTAAGTTTGGGGATACTAGTTATTTTTTAATGTTTTTTTTTCAATACAGTTTTTTTAATAATTTTTTTTCGGCTTTTTAGTTTTCAACGTCCAAAAACTACATGTTTTTTTATAAGAACATCCAAAAAATTTTATGCCTTGTGATGTTCTTAACATTTTGAGATTTAAGAGCCTAAAAATGTTCTTAACTTGCTCTTAACATTTTTGCCATTGAAGCCTTATGTCCGTATATAGTTTGTTCTTATAAAAAACGCGTATCTAGACTTTTTTTTTACAATAATGTACAATAATTTTGAAATTTCCTTCGTTTTCATATAATAATAATGATGTTATTTTCTACTCACTGTGTTAATTTTAAGAAATATTTAGATGATTATTGATATTCGCTTCAAGATTCGATTAATTATATATGTATTCACGTGATTTAATTTCTGCGATTTCGGCCATTTTCGCGAAATTTAGCCCTCGCGAAAATTTTGAGATCTGGACTTCGCCGGAAAATGAAAGAAATAAGTTGAATAGGGGGCCGATTCGCATAACTTTTTCCACACGCGAAAATTGGGGAAAATTTGGCTTTCAAGAATTTCCTCAGTTAAAATAATACAACAAATAATTTCCAAGCATTGAAAAGAAATCACATGAAATATTGACAGATGTATATATTTTGTCGTAAATTGTTTTTTCAATTAACATAAACTATGACTTGGTTGTTGTTCATGTTATAGTTAGATACCACACAATATTTTCTCAATTTTTAACGAATTTTTCATAGATTTTTTTACTTCATTATTATTTCTAACTATATTGAATCTGTATTATAGTGCCCGGGAGGTTGCTTAGCCAAAATGGGGGTATAAATATGAACCAACCTTTAGGTACAGTTTATTTAGTCTATATCTGGCTGGACTTTGCTTTCTTATGATTTGATGAAGCTCAGTGAAGTAGACTTGTGGATATCGGCATCTTAGAATTTTTCTACTTTCGTTTTCAAAAATTATATAAAAAGGCCAAAACAATGAAATATACCCAAAACCCCATTAAATTTTATAAAGCTGTAATAAAAACAGAAAAATACACTTGAACAATTGGTTAATTGTTCATTGTCTTCAGTTTGCTTTTCTTCAAAAAGCGTCTGGATCTAGTGGTATTATTTGGATGAAGTCTATCATATTACACAGATGGGATGGAGTTTTTATAAGGTACTTTAATACTTGGTCGTTTGAAGTAATAAAAATGACGCGTTCTTTATAAAAAGTAACAAATCAAATAAGAGCTTGTAGAAACTCCATCTTGACCCTTAAATGTTAGCCCTATTCGGCCTAGGGGGGGGGGGCTCTTTCTGTTCGGAGGTCAAACTATTGGTAATAGCTCCTGAAATAATAGAGCTTTTGCCGTGAAATTTTCTGTAAATTCCTAACTTTTATTTAGCTTCAAAATGAAGCACCTTCACACCTTGAGCATGATGACATTTCTGACAGTAAGGTGTCACAAAAATTGACACTTTTCCAATACAAATTTATTTTCAATGTCAAATATATCGTTTAAACCGTAATTTATTGAATATTTAGGATAAAATAAGCATTTTAAACTCAAGCAACTTTTTTCTAAAGCCTTTGTTAGAATACAATAGCTATTTATAAGAACAAAGGAAATTTTCGGTTTTTGGTCACTTTGGGCATGATGAAAAAATTTTTGTCAAAAGTTACCTTACGTCACAAGGATCTTGTGTGCCAAATTTCATCCAAATAGACCCACTAGATCAAAAGTTAAGGGGTGGTATAGGAAAAGCCCCCCCCCCCCCCCTAGTTCTGAACCACCCCTAAAAGCCTAGGTTGAATAGGGTTAAGGTAGAGTTTTTTTTCGTTTTCTCTCACTGTTGTTGATTATATTCCAATTTTGCATTTGATTATACATATTTAATTTTCATTTTAATTCGTTGGTAATCCAAACAATGTATCAATCAATAAATTGATTACTTGATTGATTTTCAAATATTTATCATTAATAATAATATAAAGAACTTTCATAATTTGGATCCCTTTTTTAAATGCATTAGTCGCGCGGCTGAGGTCGAAAAACGTTTCGTTTCGTGATACATCTTTTAGATTCCAAAAAAAACAACGGAAACTCGCGAATTAGTATGTGTAGATTACAAAATCAAAAAGTTTCCACGATATTATCGTGCAAGTAACGAGTAATTGGCGATTTTTTTGCGTTTCCAGGCAAAATTGGAAGGCCTGGAAATTCATGATTTTTGGGGGGTCTTCAATTAAAAAAAAGACCTATATCACATGATAGAGCTCTTCAAACTGAGCAAAAAAGTGTATTACACCAAAGTCCCAACTTCTCTAGATCAAAATTTATTGGCCTATTTGTGGTAAAAAACTGATGGAAAACAGGGAATTTCCCCACAATCTGCATTAATTTATGCAAAATTAAACACCTTTTTGACCACAAATAGGCCCATAACTTTAGATCTAGAGAAGTTGGGACTTTGGTGTAATACACTTTTTTGCTCAGTTTGAAGAGCTCTATCATGTGATATAGGTCTTTTTTTAATTTGAAGACCCCCCCAAAAATCATGAATTTCCAGGCCTTGCAATTTTGCCTGGAAACGCAAAAAATTGCCATTTACTCGTTACTTGCACGATAATATCGTGGAAACTTTTTGATTTAGGAATCTACATATACTAATTCGAGAGTTTCCATCGAAAAAGGTGGAATCTAAAAGGTGTATCACGAAAATCATTTTCTAGCCACTTTTTTCGACCTCAGCCGCGCGACTACATGTTGTTACTAGAAATTCATTCCCAAAACAATATTTGTATTTTTCAGGATTTCATGCCCATAATTTTTGTCAAAAAACTGCTTTGAAGGGTCAAAACTTTTATTGACTACATTTTGACGTATGGCAGTAATGTTTTTCTAAATCCTCATCAAATTTCTGACATTTTGGTATGCAATATGACCATCTTTTGAGAAAGTCAATTTTCAGATTTTACTGACCACTACCATAAATGAGCTTTAAAATAGAACTTTGAGGGCCTTACGATTTCTTTGGGGTCTAACCATGAAGAAGAAAATAATTTTTTCATACCTACCATAAGTATAGGTACCTAAAAAGTATAGCTTTTATGACCTGAAATTCAATTGTGTAATCTCTAGGTTCCGAAAAACTTGATTTCTTGAAGTGATTTTTGATAAAATTTTGAATAACTTCGAATTTTACGACACTTTTTGATAATCAAAATTCTCGAAATTAAGTATTTTATGAAAGTATATTTATAAGAGGTTATAAAAAGTAAATTATACAATATCAAATTAAGTTTGGTGGTTAAGAGAGCCCAAAGTGCAACTTTGTAGGTTTTACGGGGTATCCACTGGGAGAATGTTTTAGTCATCCCAGCTGGAGACAAGAATCTGGTATTAATAAGTCCTATTGTTATGGATCTTCCTTCAGAAAATATTCAAAAGCAAATCAAATTCTTCGTATTTTTAAGACTTTGTCTAGAACGCAAACCGTATGCGGTATGGCTCCTAAAAACATTACCTTGCCGCAGATTTCTGATTCCACGGTGCTAACGTTTCATTTTCAGAATTAACTTTACTCATCCGAATGTGATTCTGAAAAGATGACAATTTACATTCTAAAAGACAAAGTATCAATTCCTGAAAGTGATCTTTTCTCAATACAACGTTTCATGGAATGATCCTACTTGTGGTTTCAAGTGAAAAATCAAATGAAACATATTTGATTTTGGTTGCTGGTTATTGGGCGGCTTGTGGAACTCAAGCTGTTGACAATTGAAATGACGTAATATTCAAATATCAGGTACTCAAAATTAAGTACTTTCAAAAATCTATTCGAGATAATGTCAGGTAAAAAAATTTCTAAGCCTATTTCTGAGATTGACATTAACTCGATCAGGTTTGGATACCTTAAACACCCCTGTCTCGCAGTCCCGGTGGAACTTTTTAAATAAAACTTAAACTTCTTCTTCAATGGGGATAAAACATTGAATGTCAAGTGGGGATGAAATCAAAGTCAATTTTCCAGTGGGGCTGAAACTCCAGGGTATTTCCCAACCTGGGACGAAATCTTTGCCAAATTTTGTCAGGTGGGTTTCGGGTCCCGGCGGGTCTGTGACACAGAGGTGTTCTTGAAAGCTCTATTGAAAGGTAGTGTATTTAATTGACTTGGGTAGATATTTCAATTTTTTAGGTCTCCATCAATTTGAACAAAACAAACGCATACACAAAAAACATATCGGAGAGAATCGGTATCTTTGCCACATATTCCGTTGAATGCAACATTTCACAAGGAGTGAATATAACACAAGAAGATGGAGTCAATATTGCAAAAACTGAATTGGAAGAAGGACTTTCAATTACGTGAAACTTAATATAAAGGCAAAGGTTTTCTCCCGTTGGCGCAGACAATGGTTGTGCCTCCTAAGTTACTTAGTTTTCAGTTCATAATGTGTGCCCTTGAATTCTCCTTCTATCTACACGTTTTTTTTATAAGAACATCAAAAATTTTTGAAGCCTTCGTATGTTCTTAGTTTTTTGGATTTGAAGCCTAAAAATGTTCTTATTTTCAGCATTTTTTTAGCATTTTGATGTAATTTCTTAAGAAAATGCATGATTTTAAGTCTCCAAAGCCTTGGAATGTTCTTAGAATGTTCTTAAATTTTTGGGCCTCGAAGCCTTATGTTCTTATATAGTTTGTTCTTATAAAAAAACGTGTATTACACATCACTTTGTAAAGAATGGACACGTGATATGAGAATCTAGATATGATACCCGGGGGACACTCGATCTGACAACGACCGTATGTATGGCCCAAAATTTGGCCAAATTTGACTTTGATCATGAAAATATAAACCACTGGACATTATCTCCTTTGTTATTCTTGTAGAAAGCACTGCTGGCTTCGTTGCCGCCTCGTTGAAAACATAAAATGAAATACTTGCTAGCAACGTCAAAACTTCGACAAAACCCGACCTGATCCAATTACTTTATTATAAGAAGGACACACTAGAAAATAATGGGAAATTGAAGATAAAAAGATTAAATGAAAGAGAGGTTCCCACCACGTCCTTTTCCTTCACCATAAGGACCCGCTCGAAGAGCGCTGCACCAGCCACGGCGACCTTCGAAAGAAAGACGGTTATCTGGTACACCAGGTTGTGGAAATTCAGAAAGGATGTGTTATTTATCGTATCTCGATTTTTTATTAATCTTTTGTTGTGTGTGATATGATGACAAGGATGTTTACAAGTTTCCAGAATCAACAAATATGTGGATATATGCTACGACTACTGACTTTTATATACTGTTTCGATCAAAGATGGTGGATATAGCTTGGTCCAGGAATATATAAAGGTCAGTGGCTACGACACGCTTTGTTCTAAAAGTCGAGCATATATTGGTCCGCTCTAGAGCTTTAGCGTGGGCGGCCGCCATACCGCCATTTCATTGTTCCCGGCGTTTTTGTAATCCGGCTATTTTTCACGGTCACTTTCGTTTTCTCGCCTCGTCGTCAAAGTTGAAAATTTTGTAGTGCTGTGCCCTGTGGCTGTGTGAACTGGAAGAGACTGGAAGTGGAAGACTGTTTTAAACTTGTCTCAAACAACCATCAGAGAAAGTCTGGTAAGAGTATCTTGAATTTCACAAGTGTGGGGAATGTAATTAGGCTATTCCATTTATAAACTATTTAGGGTGGGGCAACAACAAAGTCGAAGCACATACACAAGGCAGGAATGACCTATTCTTTGTTTTGTTGATCGTTGTAACGTTGTTGATGATCATTAAGATTGCTTTTTGCTTCTCCAACTTACACTGACTTCTGAGCTATATTCAATCATTTTTTGAAATGAAAATGTACAATTCTGCCATACAAGTTTATTTTTTTTATAATATAACGAAGAATTAGTGAATAAGGCCTTGGAGAGCTGAGGAGGCCATTGTTCTTTCAGGTAAAAATAGAAATAATACCAGAAAGAAAGAAGAAACAATATAAAAATAATACAAAAACGGGTAAAGGCTACTATGCCCGGAAAACTTTTTGCTTTAATGTAGCCCTACCCACTGAGTATACTTATTTAGTGGCTGTAATTTTTGTTTGGTCAACTCTGGTGATATCAACATCTTCTCACTACTGGATGACTCAAATCAATCTTGTTCTCGCTATCAAGACTGAAGACCACAAGCTTTTACACACCAGGTTAGCCCTGGACTATTGAGGTATAAAATTATTTCATTACTTCCCTCCTATCAAGCCAACGTTTCAGTCATTATCATATATCCAAAGGGTCCTGTGGCTGGTCACCCAGGCATTTTGCTAAATCCTGAGGAGCAGCTGCGCATGACAGGAATTTGGGTTCCCATGTGCAGCTGATCAGGTATCTATTATCTATTATCCTGTTGTCTTCCTTTACGATCCACTTGAAACCAATCTTTAATACATTCAAGCGTCTCAAGTTAAGTTTTCTCAATCTTTGATTTGTACATCATCATGTCACTGAATCAACGTTCGGGCGCTGTGCCAAGTAGTGATGTTTCAGAAAATGTGATTGAAACCTGGAAGAGAGCTCTTGCTGGTCTTGTGGAAAATGCTCCTACTGACGTTATCAAAAATTGCTTACGGATGTACAACCCTGAACTTCCAACCAAAGACAACATCAAAGCACTTAAATCATGTCGCAAATCTCCAATCATTGAAACCCTTGACTATCTCACAACCTCTTCATCATCATTGCCATCTAACAACCTTAACAAGGATGATGCAATCCACCTATGATGTTTGAAGATCAAAAATTTTTTCCCAGATGTATGCCAGATTTGTCAAGAATCATATTCATGCAAACTCAATGACAAACCACTCATTAGCTGTGGTGCGTGTGGTCAGGAAGTGCACCGACCATGCTATCTTAAACTTCTGATGAGCATGAATCTTTTGAATGAACATGAGAAATTATGTAATCTCATCTTTAAAATCACTGGATTTTGTTATCTATGCCCGGCATGTCAAGACGAAAACATAAATTTTACTCACAAAAATGAAACAGATGAAGTAAAACAAGCTCAAATAACGAATTCACCTACGCAGATCACTGAAGCTGTTGAAGCCACTGAATCTTTCTTAAATGGAACCCAACCCACTCCAAGAAGGACACTCCCTCACATTCCAATCACCCCAGATATTATTATCGACAGACCCTCGAATAAGATAGTTGATGGAATATACCTGGGTAGGACTAATTTCCTAAAATCTAAATTTCAACGCGAATTACAGAACGACGCAACCTTATCTTCAGATAATACTACAACCTTATCTTCGGATAATACTACAACCAAAGACAAAGTCTCTTATGAAACTCCAGTTTGTAACTTTTACAAGAAAGGAAAATGTAAATATGGCATCACAGGCAAAGATTGCCGATTCAAGCATCCAAAAATCTGTACCAAGTTACTGAGACATGGTAATAAATCCCCAAAAGGCTGTAATGCTGGCACAAAATGCAACATGTTTCATCCACGTATGTGTTCTTCATCGATCAGAAAAGGTGAATGTTTTAACAAAAATAGCACTTTTACTCATGTCAAGGGGACTAAAAGGGACCCAGTACTAATAAACCATACAAACACACAACAATCATTGGATTTTCTGAAAATCTTAGACAATTTTTGGACAGAAATGATATCAATGATCACTACCAATCTGAATGTACGAAATATTCAGCAACCATCTCAAACTGTACATCAGAAATACCCACACCAATTTCACCCCCGTCTTCAGGACTATCCACTCAACCAAAGCAATTTTCACCACAACAAACAAGGGATACCACATCAATGAATACTTTTTCTTTTATGAATATTCAGGGTTTATGTCCCCAGACCACTCAATCATCAGTTCCTCTACTAGAATCAATTCTTCATTCTGAGAACCACATTTTTATGGGCCTAACCGAGACATGGCTATCATCTTCGCACAAGAAAGCAGAGCTTGAAATTGAGGGATACAAGCTTTTTCGTAAGGATAGAAATCGCATCAAATCCAAATATGGAAGACATAGCGGCGGTGTCGCATTTTATCTTCGAAGCGACGTATCTCCAATGTTTGAGCCAATACTTGAATTTTCAAATGGTGTCAATGAAGCTCTACTACTTCATTCAAAAAACCTTAACCTTATTCTTGGTGTCATTTATAGACAGCCAACAAATATTCTGCACAAATCAGCGGCTCCGGAATTCTTGGACCTTATCTCAGCAATGCAGGACATCATCGAATCAATCGAAGGAAATACCCCTGATATTTATCTATGTGGTGATTTCAATAATATACCCCACACCATAAAAAATGACTCTTACATACCATCAATTAGTTGCAACAAACAACTTCTAGATGTTTTAAACAATTTTACTTCAATTTTAAACTTGAACCAGATGATCCATAAGCCTACTCATTCTAATGGCAATATATTAGACTTCTTACTGACTAATAACTCTGATTCAATCTTCAATTACCTATGCACACCAACTGCTCTCTCAGACCACTTCATCATTGATGTTACAAGCCATCTGAACTTTTCTATGACTGAAAACAACTATAGTAATAACAATAATAAAAATTTAATCAGTGCTTTTGATAGTTTTAACTTCTATTATGATCAAATTAATTGGGCTATCATCAATGAAAAACTTCAAAGACACTGACTGGCACAATATTTTGAACCCACTTGATTCAGACCCTGACGCCCAATATGATGCTTTTATCAAACAATGCATATTCATTATATCTTCAAATAATGTACCTCCAAAAATATTTTCATCCAAGAAGAAACGCAAGCCAAGAGACAGGCGGATTTTAATGCGAAAAAGAAAGAAAACTGAGAAAAAAGATTTCAAAATCTTAAAACTACAGAAAAAAACTTGTTGAAATTGAAGTGCTACTTCAAAAATCCTTTGCTCAAGAGAGGAAACAGAAAGAAGCTGAAGCAACCTCTAAAATCAAATCCAATCCAAAATTCTTTTACTCATACGCTAATCGCTTCTCGAAATCTAAACCAAAAGTTGGACCCTTAATCGATCCAGACACTAACAAATTGACTAATGATCCCCTTTTGATGGCCAATATCCTACAAAACCAATACAAGTCTGTCTTCACCCAACCTCTTCAAAACTACGACCTTCATCCGCTTGAGTCACAAATACCAACACTTGAAGATATCAATCTGACTATCGAGGAATTTGTCAAAGAAATCGGTACACTGTCACCAACTTCAGCACCTGGACCTGATGGTTTTCCAGCTATTCTTCTTCTGCAAATGTAGTAACCCGAAAGCTACTGAAAACGTTTGGTGGATGGTACTGGACAGAAGAAATTGAGAACACAAGTCATTTACAAAATGACATAAACTAAATATATTTTCTGCTCTAACAATGGTACAGCATGTATGGTATTCAACCAGAACTCTGTGAAATCCACATGCTCTTATTGAGCCTGGTCAGAAAGGTCAAACTCGTTACCAGGCCCCAAAGAGCATGGGCAGCAAAGACAAAACACAGAACACTCAACAAAGGGGCATGGTGACTCTGACTCATAGACACTGATCTGTTCTGCAAAATACTCGTGAGTCACCATGAAGGGATGTCAAATGTAAACAAACATTTTAATATTTAAAATGGTAGCCTAGCTATATAATATTTATACAAGAGTAGAACTATGATACAAGAAGATATATATACAAAAATAAAGCTATCGATTTAGTGATTCCCACATTCACCCCCACTTTGAAAGTCATGTCCCAATGACAAAACTATTTGATTTTCAATGCAAACAATCATTTGTAGTGAGCAATAACATAATCAATATTCATCAGTTCATAAATAGTCTTGACTACTTAATTTTCAACCAAGATCAATGTTTGTAACGTATTATACCACGTTACTAGTGACAACTCAACTGGTCACTTCAATATTTCCAACATCCCAAAATGTCTGAGTAACGTTTTACCAAATTACAAACCACGTTACTAGTGACAGTTAAACTAGTCACTTCAATATTTCCAACATCCCAAAATGTCTGAGTAACGTTTTACCAAATTACAAACCACGTTACTAGTGACAGTTAAACTAGTCACTTCAATATTTCCAACATCCCAAAATGTCTGAGTAACGTTTTACCAATTTACAAACCACGTTACTAGTGACAAATCAACTAGTCACTTCAATATTTCCAACATCCCAAAATAAGTAATGTTCAATTAGTGTCCTCTGCAATAGCACAACTTACTCACTACATACCAAGCCAGTCTGGTTCTGGGCATACTCATTACGACGTACCTCAAAACCGAGCACCGTTGCGTATTAGTATTCGGCTTGTCCATTGTACAGCAACACGTTTGAACCAACATCCCAACCGAGTGATCCACCAACATCCCAACCGAGTGATCCACCAACATCCAATCCAATTGATCCATCCATCATTGCAGTGCAATCGGTGATAGCAGTCGACCTATCACAAGGGGCATGGTGTTCTCTTTGATAAGGTGGGCACACATGAGGCGGTGGGCATTCACAGTGAGGAGACGACGTGGTGTTGAAGTGACATCCATATCGACGACCATCAGTTGTTGGGCAAGGGGTTTGTTGACCAATTTGAAACGAAAAAGAGTTTGAATTTAATTAGAATACATTTGAACCACAACATGTAACACAAACTCCTGAAGCAAAATCATGAAATCATTTATTAGGGGGGATGGCCTGGGCATAAACATAGGAGGGTACACCACGTTCGTCATAGGTGAGAAACTTCTTTGGTTTCCTAATGCGTTTTGGACGACCGAATTGATAAAGTTGAAGACATTCATCGTATGCGAGTTGGTTGCTTGATGTGGAATCCTCAACTTCGTCCTCGGAGCTGTCTGAGACTTCATCTTCAGTATTATTCAATGATTGATCTGACGTGATGGGGGAGACACCATGATGACCCGATTCTTCTAGAAGCACATCTTCATCGTCATCATCAACATCAAACTGTTCTTGCAAACCATCGTTATCAGGGTGAAAGTACCCGCTCGAGTCCTCACTGTGAGCCCTCTCACTCAAATCTCCAACGGAATGAGAAGGTACCTTCGAATCTTCTAAAGTACAAGCAGGCCTGCTCGAATCATCCATCAGCCCACCGTTAATTGTACGGAAGTACCTGCTCGAGTCTAGTTCTCGGTGAGCCTCCGGGCTCGAATCACCAACGGGATGAGGAGGTACCGCCGAATCGTCTAAGGTACAAACAGGCCTGCTCGAATCATCACTCAGCCCACCGTTGGTTGTGTGGCAGTACCCGCTCGAGTCTTGTACTCGGTGAGCCTCCGGGCTCGAGTCACCAACGGGATGAGAAGGTACCGCCGAATCATCAATCAGCCCACCGTTGGTTGTGTGGAAGTACCTGCTCGAGTCTTGTACTCGGTGAGCCTCCGGGCTCGAATCACCAACGGGATGAGAAGGTACCGCCGAATCGTCGAAGGTACAAACAGGCCTGCTCGAATCATCACTCAGCCCACCATTGGTTGTGTGGCAGTACCCGCTCGAGTCTAGTACTCGGTGAGCCTCCGGGCTCGAGTCACCAACGGGATGAGAAGGTACCGCCGAATTGTTGAAGGTACAAACAGGCCTGCTCGAATCATCAGGTGTAGGTCCATGCTGTATGAGTGGTGTTTCAAAAAAATCAAGATCTGCGCTAGATAACTTGCTCATCTCCTTCACAGATTCTTGAGCTGTCATAGTGGGTACAATGACAACAGGGGTCAAAGTAGGTAATGTTCTCCTTGCCTCTCTCCCCCTCAAAAAATTGAAGAAAATTTCTATATTTTCCACCTGTTCGAATTCGTCTTCCTCTTCCTTTTCCTCTTCCTCGGTTACAGCTGATGGCATCACATTAGTCTTCACTTGGGGAGGGACGGTTTCTCCTTGATTTGACAATGTTTTCTTGATTTTCTTTATGTGATTTCGGTGTAGTTTCTTGATTTTTGTTCCCTCTAGTTGTTTTAACATATACACAGGAAGGTTTTCTGTCTTGCTTACCACCACATACGTCTCATCTTCATAGAATGATCTCAATTTGCCTGTTCCACCTCTCTCTGATAGGTTTCTGATAAGTACATGATCTCCTTCTTCCAATTCTTCACCAAATGAAGTTTTGTCGTATTGATATTTTGCTTTTCCTTTTTCAGCCTCATGATGTTTTTGAGCGTCTTTGATGGCATTACCAAATGTCTCTTTCCATTGTCGAACAAATTCTGATTGAGGTCCTTTGTTTTCAACTTTATTGTCAAGGACAATATCCACTGGAATTTTTGGATCTCGTCCAAACATAAGGAAATGCGGGCTGTAACCAGTTGATCGATTTACTGTGCAGTTGTATGCGTAGCACAATTTGCGGACATAATTTTTCCAATCCTTCTTTTGAGCTGGTTCCAAGGCTTTCAACAGGTTGATGATTGTTCTGTTAAACCTTTCTGTTTGGCCATTCCCCATTGGATGGTATGGTGTAGTATTCGACTTCTTTATGCCTGAGAGATGATGAAGTTGGTCCCACATCTTGTTGTTAAACTCCTTTCCTTGATCATGGTGGATTCTATCTGGGAATCCATAATTGATGACAAATTCATTGAATATTCTTTCCGCAGCAGACTTTCCTGTCTTGTTCTTAGTTGCGAATGTTTGACTGAAGCGGGAGAAGTGATCAGTTACTACCAACAGATATTC
>NW_027104563.1:0-57630 GCF_902728285.1 Clytia hemisphaerica
TAGCTGACCGCAAAATTTAATTCCCGTAAATATTGAGATAATTTAACGACCGCAAATATTAATTCCGCAAAAAAAAACTTTTTTTGTTGGTCCGCAAAAATTAGTTCCCTTAAGGTAGTGGCTTTGGAGAAGAAATAAAGACAATAGAGATATTTCCATAACAACTTTTTTATATTAGACTATAATGGTTAATTCAAACTGGTAGACACAAGTGAAAACAAGCAACATGCTGAATGGACCTACCTGTCGATCAAAAACAGAAAAGAATAGGACAAATAGCAAGGGAATAAGAAAGTGTAGTGAGCAGCTTGAATAGATTACCGTGAGTATCAGAGCTCAAATTAGTCAAAAAAGTCTAAAGAAACAAACATTAGGCACTTTTCTACCCAAATTACCACTATACAAAACATAAGAAAAAAATACCAAGCCAATCTCGAGAAATGCTCATTTTCCCTATATATGACAAAAGGGAATTTCCCCAAATAAGAAAATCCGATTTTTACGGCCAAAATAAATTTTCCGAAAAAAACTACTTCAGTCACGTTTTAGAGAACCTTGCCCTTCATCTTTGTCCAAAAAATCCAATTTCACACAAAGTCCAAAAATCCCATTTTTAAGCACTTTTTGGCCCAAATTTGCCCAAATAAATTATTTTTTGAAAATCAGGCTTCATCAGAGTTTAAATATTACCATTTTACATCAAAGTGCAAAAATTCAGAAAAAAATATCAATCCAATCGCAAGAAATGCTCTTTTTCCCTAAAAATGATATAAGGGAATTTCCCCGAATAAGAAAATCCGATTTTTACGGCCAAAAAAAATTTTCCGAAAAAAACTGCTTCAGCCACTTTTTAGAGAACCTTGCCCTCCATCTTTATGCATAAAATCAGGAAAAACTAATGAAGCAATTTTGCACCAAGTCCAAAAAAACTGCGAAAATCCGTATTTTACGATGAAAAAAAATTTTCCGAGAAAAATTACTTTAGCCACATTTTAGGGTGCCTTGCACTCTATCTTTCTGCCAAAAATCAGGAAAAACTAATGAAGCAATTTTGCACAAAGTCCAAAAAACCTTATTTTTAGGTAGTTTTTGGCCTAAATTTGCCCCCCAAAATTTTTTTTCAAAAATCGGGCTCTGTCACTTTTTAGGCATTGCTATTTTGTATCATTGTACAAAAAATTAAAAAAAACTAACGAGCCAATCCCGAGAAAAGCTGCTAACAGGAAAATGGTAAAAGGGAATTTCCCCAAAAAACGAAAATCCGTATTTTACGACGAAAAAAAATTTTCCGAGAAAAATTACTTCAGCCACTTTTAGGGTACCTTGCACTCTATCTTTCTGCCAAAAATCAGGAAAAACTAATGAAGCAATTTTGCACCAAGTCCAAAAAAACTTATTTTTAAGGTAGTTTTTGGCCCAAATTTGCGAAAATCCGTATTTGACGACGAAAAAAAATTTTCCGAGAAAAATTACTTCAGCCACATTTTAGGGTGCCTTGCACTCTATCTTTCTACCAAAAATCAGGAAAAACTAATGAAGCAATTTTGCACAAAGTCCAAAAAACCTTATTTTTAGGTAGTTTTTGTCCCAAATTTGCCCCCAAAAATTTTTTTTCAAAAATCGGGCTCCGTCACTTTTCAGGCATTGCTATTTTGTATCATTGTGCAAAAAATTAAAAAAAACTAATGAGCCAATCCCGAGAAAAGCTTGTAACAGACGAACGGACAACGGTCAAATTAAAGGACCTCCCGGTAGGTCCAACAAACAGAATCAATAGACTGTAAAATGAAAGATTTTTGGATGCGGTGATATAAAAAAAGAAAATTAGAAGAAATAATCAGCCCCCATTGAAATTCCAGCACATGTTTTGCAGCCCCAAATATTTAGCTGTATTTTAGCTCTAAGTTTTCGCTTGCAATATTTTGGGTGTACTCCCTCCCACAATGTTAGGGGGGTTGACGCTATGATAATGTATCAACTTAATGATTGTCCAGAGCTAAGAATTAATCAAACAGCGATAGCAGACCAGGTTTTAATCCAGACACATCAAATTAAGAACATTACTACAGCCTGTGTAATATAATGAGGCCCCCCAGCGGACCTTCAATTCACGCAATCACACAATTTCTTCTCCAACTTAACGCATTCACGCAATGTTTTTCACATTTCACACAATTTTTGTTCACAAAAAGCTTTCCTATTTCACGCATACTGCTGGGGGATGGCTATAATGGCTATGTAATGATTGTTATACGTACCAGATTTTTTCTTTAAATTTATTTGCATTTTAAAAACTTTCGTGCTGGCTTTGTGCACAGTGTATTCCATGAATTTCTTTTAGGTCAAATTTTCCCATGGTTCCCCTTCTTTAATTTGTGCATATATCCTGTTGTCTGAACGTTTCATTTTTTAATCAAATTTCTTTTTAATAATTTTCAAAACAGTTTCAATCAAAGGTTTTCCTGGGAGACTCCTAGAATGCTACTTCATTGACGCTCCAATAGCATCTCTTTGTTTGAAAAGATTTGATTTGAACCAGCTATCTTGGAAGTATCAATTCTAAGAAACCATTTAAGTTTGAGGGTGTTATTTTCATTTGTACAACATACTCAAGATATGCCAAAAAGTTAGGAGGATAATGCTCAATACTGTTTTTTATGTACAACGCTCTAATAGTATCCCTTTGTTTAAAACAAGGCTAGCTTCAAACCAACATCTAGTTGAGTGACAATCTATAATATCATATATTATTTAATTTCTTAGATGGAATGTGCTATATGCTCAGACAAGATTGATGACAAGGATAAAAAATTTAAGTTAATACCTGACAAAATAAGAAAAATTAATCCTTATGTAGAGATACAAAAACTGGCGGTAGAAATTGAAGTGAAATCAGACCACATATGTAGTAAGTGTTATTGGGATTAGGGATCTATAAGCAATTCGCGAAAAAAATGGAGAGGGATGTAAACAAACTGAAAAATGTTAACATCAAATGGAGAACTGGACTTGAAACCACAGTTGAAGTTGTAGCAGAACGTAAATTTGAAGAAATCAAAATCACACAAGGTAACTTTACAAGAAAGACCTTACCACCTCAACTAAAAAAGCTTGGCAAATCGTTGCTGTACAGTAGATTGAGGGAAGTGTCCAAAGCAGCATTCGACACACCGGTATTGCAAATTTCCCTGAAAGAGAACTTTTGTAAAATCCTACAGAAAGGAAGTGAAGGGTTGTGCAACAAGAAAGACCCATCCATCCTTAGAAAAACTTCAAAAGATGACATTAAATCCTTTAATCTAGTTAAGTTATACGAGAAATTATCAGTGCGTGCACCATTTTTGGTAAAAGTTTTGAGTTTGATTTGCTTCAATGGATACCAAGCTAGACATGATCAGGATTTGCATATACTTGCAGTTTGTGTAGCAGCTGCAACACTATTAAAGAACAGGAATCAATAAATGAATGCAATGCAAGTAATGGTGAATAGTATTGTCCAACATTCCAGTTTAACAGTAAGTTACTGATTTTCCCGTAATTATATACATACTCTTTGTCTTCATGAAATGTATTTTCAAAATTCACAGAATGAAATTTGGCAGTTTATAAGTATTCAAAAAATTAAACATCATTTTAGCCTCTCCACAGTAATTCACAAGTTACTTTGTAATAATTTTCAAACATTTTCTTCAGGGTTGTGTTAACCGTTTGAAATTTTTGAAACTAACAACGTCTTTAAAGACATACTATAGAAAGATGAATGAGTTTGGAAAAAGACTTTGACGCTGATGTGAAAAGGAGGGTCGAAATTGAATTTGGTTGAACGACATGGTTATGTACCAAAGAAGAAGGTGAAAGTGGACAAAACAATCCGTATGGTCAAAGAACCGGTCACCACCAAGTTAGATGAAGATGTACCAATGGAAGTTGTACAAGAGGAACCAGTAGAACATCAGTATATTGGGAAATTCAAAATTTTAGAGGATAAAGATGAGACAGCACTTGTATCCAAGAGTGTATTGAAGGAGGT
Organism: Clytia hemisphaerica; assembly: GCF_902728285.1. Classification (NCBI taxonomy): domain Eukaryota; kingdom Metazoa; phylum Cnidaria; class Hydrozoa; order Leptothecata; family Clytiidae; genus Clytia; species Clytia hemisphaerica. The sequence goes on from NW_027104563.1 coordinate 4,031, forward strand.
TAGGAATGCCCATACTTTATAACAGAAATGATTGAAGTAAATGGATCAGGAAAGGGAATCTACTTTTCTTTGCTCACCAAACCAGTATAATGTCTTCTAGAATTACCTTAAGGGAAGAAATTTAGGCGGAAAAAGAATTAAATTTATAGGTCATTTGCCAAAATGAATTTGCACGAATTTTTTTCATTTAAGTCTTCTTCCCGATTTTTCAAATTAAATATTCACCAGAAATAGGTCTTTCGGCAAAATTAATTCCTGCTAAATTTAGAAATTTTATTAAAAATATATTGCCAAGATAAATTACACCAAATTACACCGAAAATTGACACATTGCCAAAATTTCTTTTCTTAAAGTACATCATGGAACCAGAGGCTGATCTTACGTCGCTTACAGCTAATCAGATGTTGGGTCTATTGAAGACATTTAAATGATGGATATCATAATAGTAATAAAAGGTTTTTGTTTTTAAGTTGAAACTTCACAACACGTCAGTAATTGAGCCTGAAGAGGAAATGGATGAAAATGAAGAGACTGATGGGAGAAAGGTAGTCATTGACAATTTCGACTTCACAACAAACGTCAATGATGAAACAGAAACTCATAAAAACCAGGTATATCTATATCTACAGATATGTAGTATATTTTTCTATTCCTAAGGACTTTCTGCATCACATATCTAATTTAGAGAGATTTTTTCTAAATTCTACACCTTATTAAAATAACAATGTAGGCAATTTTAGGAAATCTTCCCAAAATATTTTTTCTTCGTTCCTTTACATATTATATTTTTCAAGAATTATTACAATCATTTGACTCAAAATATTTCATAACACTTTTCTACTGCAAAAAATTGTGATTTTTAAATAAATTTAAATTCTGAAGGATTTTCACTGGGTTTCACGGATGGCCACAGAAAATCGAATGGGTTTTCCAGAACTGTCAACTGAAAACGATCGATCTGTAAAGACATTGGAAAATGGCTGTCTATTACCGCAAATCTCAGACCACGTCAACCAACGAAAAGATTATGTTGCACTGGTTGCTCGTGTCATTGTGAAACACTTGAAATGCTTGGAATTTTTGAAAGATGCTGTTGTGAATCACATTAAACACAAATTCTCACAATTGACAACAAAAACCAACAGAAACAGTCTGTTTTACATTAAATTTCTATCAGTCAATTGAAACGTGATATTTTTTAAGTTTAACGAAAGGATACCTTTGTTATCTTTGGCAACATTTAACATTAAAATTATCCTTGTTTTTCAAACAATAAAAATCATAATTATTACAAACTTTAAATGTCTTTCAAAAATTTAATTTAGACTTTTCTTGGTATGATTTATCAAAACGAAGATGAAAGAGTGTCTCAAACGTATCCAAGAAAACCAACCAAAATATGAAGATGATGGTGAAATGGTGTATGGCGATCAAGGAATAGTTGGATATCAGGTAAGCTTTTAGCAATTGAAAAAAAAAACAGCAATTTCGTGAAATTTAACCAGAACAATTGTGAAATTAAGTACCCCTTATTAAGTACACATGAGAATTTATTATATTACCCACGAAATTTTAGAGAGTTAAGGTATATGTAGAAAGTCTTTTTATTTGTCTTATTTATTTCTTACTTTGTAGCTCACAGTTGAACGTGCTGCAAATGGCCTTGATCAATTAAGAAATGGTTTCACTGCAGAGCAAAGATGTGATGGTCTTCACGTGGAAGTTGTCGATTTTCACACCTCAATGAAGCTATTACAGGTCTCATTTTCTCTCTGTATTGCTTTAGTTTACATACCTTCTCTCTTTACCTATAATTGTGCTTCCCTTTCAATTTATATTTCAAAGATGTTTTGTTTTTTAAATTAAAAATGTAACGTGAGCTTACTTGCTATTGCAGTTGGGTTCCCTTTCATCTTGTTCTGTACTTGGGATTGACAGGTAAAATTAATGAACCATCAATTACTTTGTCATGTTATCTCATTGAAATCTGGGAAAAATCGTATAATGATTATGTTCTCTTTTAGCTTACTATGGACAGGTTTTACCAATCAAAATCGTCGACAGATAAGTGTACGTTATACTCTGATAAAGTCTTGATCAATCGAAAGAACTTGAAGAGTGACGTCAGCAAAAACTATAACCATTGTAAGAAGTTTGTCCAACTTGAGCTTGAGGCAAGGATAGTTGCTGCAGCATGCCAAGAATTTGAAGTAGAATTCTCAACCAATGCGTTAGACCATGAGGTAAACAAAATTGTATGTCTCATTCTAGAATGGATATTATACCTGTGTTTTAAACTTGGAATTAGAAACTCTTAATTTGATATTTTCAATATTTTTTAAGAGCTATTTTTTTTAGAGTCTTCAGGGTGTGATACCTCACCCTCTTGGATTTTGCTGAAATTTAGACCAAATGATCTATCACACAAGAAAATAAGTTTTGAAGATACAGCGTCTCAAAGGTTACTAAGCGATATTGACACCTAAAAATTATGAACTCTGGTGGGAAGCAGATTTTGAAAGCCAATAAATTTTAATTCAAGTACATTAGAAAGCTGATTTACAGTGGATTTCAAGAACTTTTTGTAGGGAATCAGAAAAAATCAAATTGAGTCTCCAAAATTTTCCCCGAAAATCTCTAGCACCTCCTGTAGAGGGCTTCAAACTTTGCGTAATCTAGGTTTGGAAGCACTTTTAGCTGGCTGCTGATGGTCCTTGGGACTTTTTTGAAGTAAACTTTTGACCTGGAGTGGTTTAATGGTGGGTTTTGGCCATCTTTGCATAACCGTCAAAAATGGCCGAAAAGATTGCTATTTTGGTAGGCCTGGAGCAAAATTCAAGATGGCGTTTCTTTTTAAGGCAACACCAAACTTTTTTGAAACTTTCAGCAAGGCTTCCTTAGTAGGTCTAGTTTATAGCCTCAAAAAATCTCAGTGGGCTTTTGAAGTCTCGTAAAGATTGAAAATTTGCTTAACTTCGTTGTTTTCTCCCTCTTAAAATGCTAAATCAGGCCCACTTAAGGGCTCTAACAGGATAATTTTTGTCAAAATATTGGTTGATCTTCTCTAGCCAACTAATCATTGGCATTAGGCGAACAACTGAAAAAGATTTCAGGTCATTTCCATCAACAGATGACATTTTATGACTGTTTCTTTATTTTTAAGTACATAAGCAGGTTACTTCAATTAAATGGGTTAACAGTACTTAATTCCTATTCAAAAACTTTTTAGACTCATTCAGAAATCCTACTTTGACAATAATTTGCACTTTACCGCAAAATTTCTAAATCCAAGAGAGACTGTCCAATATTTTTTGTTAATGATGAGGGACTACTAATAGTTGTTATCGACCTAAACTGGTTAAAAAGGATTAACTATCATACATTCAGGATTGCTGTTATTTTGCTGTTTGGAAGTTCTGCTATATGTTACTTAAAAAACCCAGCTTTTCCAATTCATCTCAACATTTTGTTAGGCGAATATAAATTAAATTTTTGCCAACATTTTTATCATTCAGCATTAAATTTTGCAAAAGGATGAAATCAATAATTCTTTTTAGATACAAGGATGACGGTGTACTGCGCAGAAAGCATGAACTTACCCATAATGGTTTTGTTTACGAAGAGCCATCTAGAGCCATCAAGCCAGGTCAAGTATGAGTCAAATGATGATGATGATGATGATATGTGTAACTATCAAACTTCTTTTATGCAGTTAGCCATGGTCATCTACAACTTTCATGACGCGATATCTGAGGGAGATGGGGACAGAATTCTGCGTCAATGGAAATTCATGCTTCTGTTTTATAAAGCAGATGACCCACACAGCTCGAAATACTGCGTTGAGGCATTCTACTTACTGATCCAATATTACGCTCTCCTGGCCCCACAAACTGCTGAACGCCTGATTTGGAATCGCTTTTCCAAGTCGGTTCATGGACCAGGAGAAAATATCCCATTGGATATGGCTCTGGAACACTTCAATAAAATCCTCAAAAACGGCATACGAAACATGGGGCCAAACAATTCAAGCCAAAAGGCAGTAGATAGGTTTTGCAAAGCCCTTGTAATTGCCTTGAATATTAACAAAGCGATTCTTGAGAACTTTGACTAAACTTGTAAATGTTGGCCACCATCGCGAAATCAAGGCAACAGATGAACTTTTACATCAGAAAGCCTTGACAGTCTCCAGTGAGCCAAGGCAATACAATTTCTTCAAGGCTCTTAGCCCGAGTTTGCTGGACCAATTCAACTTCCATAAATTGTATGAGTGGATTGACAACAACAAAAAAACATCATTACTCTTAGAGCCGCAAGATAGACTCATTCTTTTCATTTATTCTCTGAAATGAAAACAACGTTAATATTATTATTTCTTAGAAGCAGTGGTACACGTTTTTATTAAGAAACTAGTTTTATCAAGCAACCTTAATGTTTCTTAAGAAATCAACCTTTTGAGTCTTAAATGTTTCTAAACTTTTTGACATAATCAGCCTCATGGAAGGCTGAATTGGAAGGTTCTTAAACGAAACCGAATTAGAAAATGTTTATTTTCTCATTCTCAGCCTCAGCATGTTTCTTAGATTTTAGGCATTCTGAGCCTCGTGTGTCTTAAAAGTGTGTTTCTTAAAAAAACAAACGTGTATTATCATGTTAGCAGATCGAAATCCAAACTCTAAAATATATTAAATAGGAGTTTATTTTCAAAATTAGTTTCATGGAAAAACCAACCATTGGATACCTTATATTTAGTGTCACATTTGTGAGAGAAACATTTTTAGTATTTTTGATATTAATATAATGATAATAATAATAATGTTTTTTATATAGAGTTTTAAATACTTTTTGGACCTACCTCCGGGTACCCCGGTGGAGGTTCTATAAATTAACCCATGTCCGTTCGTCTGTTCGTCTGTTCGTCCGTCCGTCCGTCTGTTACCAGCTTTTCTCAGGATTGGCTCATTAGTTTTTTCTGATTTTTTGCACAATGATGCAAAATCGCAATGCCCAGAACGTGACGGAGCCTGATTTTTGAGAAAACATTTATTTGGGCAAATTTGGGCCAAAAACTACCTAAAAATAGGGTTTTTTGGACTTTGTGCAAAATCCTGTCATTACTTTTTTCTGATTTTTTGTACAAAGATGGAGGGCAAGATTCTCTAAAGAATGGCTGAAGTGGTTTTTCCCGGAAAATTCTTATTCGCCTTAAAAAACGGATTTTCGTATTTTTGGGGAAATTCCCTTTAACCAAATAAGAAAATATAGCTTTTCTCAAAGTTAACTCATTATTTTTTTGTGATTTTTTGCACAACGATGCAAAATGGCAATGCCTAGAATGTGTCGGAGCCCGATTTTCGAAAAAAAATATATTTCGGCAAATTTGGGCCAAAAACTGCCTAAAAATAGGGTTTTTTGGACTTTGTGCAAAATCCTGTCATTACTTTTTTCTGATTTTTTGTACAAAGATGGAGGGCAAGATTCTCTAAAGAATGGCTGAAGTGGTTTTTCCTGGAAAATTCTTATTCGCCTTAAAAGATGGATTTTCGTATTTTGGGGAAATTCCCTTTAACCAAATAAGAAAATATAGCTTTTCTCAATGTTGAATCATAATTTTTTTCTGATTTTTTGCACAATGATGCAAAATGGCAATGCCCAAAATGTGAAGGAGCCAGATTTTTAAGGAAAATTTTTTTTGGGCAAATTTGGGCCAAAAACAGCTTAAAAGGTTTTTTGGGCCTGAATGGTTTAAGTGATTTTCGTATTTGGGGAAATTCCTTTTTACCATTTTACATTATTCAACACACAAGCTTTATTTTTCCATTCTGAATTTTTGTACAATTATTGTCACTTTTTTCTTATTTTCATCTGATGTTAATCATTAGGTAGGTCCATTCAGCATGTTGCTTGTTATGTTTTTATTATATTTGTCATCACCAAACGTGACCTTCATAGGTTTTACTTGTTGTTAGTATGTTATATTTCATTTGTAAAAACGAGTTCAAAAAATAAAACATGAGAATGTCAGTTTTAAAATACAAAATATTTTGTCCAAATCTACTTTTGACACCTTACCTGATGTAGAAATTATTCAAAAAATATGAAAATTATTCTTTTTCCCATTGAAAAAAATTGTCAACATTTAAATACCTCCAAAAAACCTAGTATTATTTGAATTCTTAAGTGAAACTCCCCTGAACACAATTTAGTTTTCTTAAAAATGGGACATATAGACTAATTTAAATGCAATCTAAATAATACAGTACTACAATACAAGTATCTAAAAATCTCGAGATATTGAGCTTCAAAAAGCGCAAAAACTGGACAAAATAGCTGTTTCTGGCTGAAAAACACGGTTTTCAAGGGTTAATATCTCGAGTTGGGTACAGATATCACCTATACTTGCAAGATATCTCTAATCTTAATTTTTTGAGAGCTTTCCAAAAATATACAACAGGTCTCCGTTTTCTCGAGCTAAAATTTTCATTAATTTTTAACCCTATGATTTTTGCCTGAGACCGTCTATTTGTCCGAAAATCACACCAAAGTGTCCGAAAAAAAATTGGAAACATCGTAATTTCGATTCCCCTACCCCTTAGCTTTCCAAAATGTATAACAAGTGCTTCTAACAAAACATTCGAGCGATTCCAAAAAATCGAACAAAATTCCCCTTACTATCACGGCATTTCACAAAAAACGCAAAACTCTCTGCCGCGCCTGGTTTGAGAAATCTCAAACCAGAAAAGACAATGACAACAGACCCTCTACGGGAATGAATTTTGAAATTAGCCGTAGAATCGGGTTTGTGTACAGACAAATTATTGAACGTATGATATAACATTTGTATTAGTATTTAAAAAAACATATATCATTATTAAAAAGAAAAGAAAAGAAAAAAACAAAACAAAAAAAAAAACAAAAAAAACGCCCTTATCGTTCAGCAGTAAGACAACCTCACTTAGTGAGGGAAACCTGGGTTCAAATCCCAGTAGGGGTACTTCGGTGCTTTAGTACTGTATTTCAGTATCATTATCACTTAATTCTTTATACTCTTGGTCTACCTTTCGGCGATTAGGTTGTAAGAATCCAGTATTACAATTACATCGACGGAGATTTTATGAAATAAAATTAGAGAATTACATAAAGGCTGAATTGTAATTCCAATTTTATGAATAAAATCGGAGGAGATGTAATATTGTCCACCCTCTCGCCCGATCAATTGTTGCAACTATTTTACGAATTGTTTTATTTTCTTTTTTCTTCAGGGTGATCTGTCGACACGGAAGACTTTTTCACCGCAAGTGCATTGTTGAAACTGTGAAAGACAAACAACATCACATTAATTTACTTTTTGTCAATTCTTTCCTTTTTTCGCAAACCTAGTGTTAAGGGTAAATATAACAAAGGAATACTGAAATCGTACCATTTCAAAAACCTCTGAAACAAAAAAATTCAGGTGGCGTTTCCCTTCCATTGAAATTAACTTAATTTTTGCAGTCCAAAGGAGGATAATTGCGTTTATTTTGCAGTTGAAACCTTAAAAGCATTCCGAGCTACATAATATTTTAGATGTTCATTAAAGTCGTTAGACTAGGTTCCAGTCATTCTCGCGGTTAGGTCGGAAGTAACCAATATTACATCTCCTCCGATTTTATTCATAAAATCAAAATTACAAATCAGGCGCTTCGCGCCTTTATGTAATTCGCTAGTTTGATGAATGGAAAATATTTGAAGAGTGGCTATTTTCATATCGATATTTATAAAAGTTTTCAGAAATATTTAGGCTTCTCATGGACCTGATGGGACGAAAAAATATTTTTAATTACCTTTTGGTCTTACTTCAGCTCCTTTCCTCTTCACAAAAGTAGTCAGAGCTATGTCTGTTACAATAGACTGAGGCCAAAAAGCCTTTGTCCCAGCTTTTTTTCTTTTTGCCTTTACCATTCATTTTGCTACCTGATTTTGTAGGAGAACCTTCAGCTCCCCTTAATCTCTCATGAATGTCTCTCGGATCTGTCACGATTGCTGAGAGTACCCCATCATACCCCATCTATATCAGAGTAAATTTCAGAATCAAAACAGAATAACTTTTTTCTGAGTTTATCTTCCTAGAATGATGGTGTGTTAATATTGTTCAAGAGAGACGTACGGAAGTATCCTCTAGGACACGGAACATTTCGAGATGTATACAGTGCTACATCTGGGTTGTCAAGGTATGAAAAACTCAATCTCATCTCTCAAAGGGAAAACACATTGGAGAACCACAATAAAAATGCTGTTTGAATGACGAAGTTACGAGATAACTTTTGTTCTCATATTTGAACGATTTAATTTCAGGCTTAAACTTCAAATACGTGAATGTTTTCTATGCTGTCCTCGTCAACGATGAAGGCAATGAGCACGCCACTATTGAAGAACAAGTCGATGGTGACTTTACAAAATACCTAAATAACGAAGGTATTTGCAAAGAGAAGGTGGGTGATTTCGAATGTGAGGCACAATGTCTCGCCCACTTCTCTTTTAAGAAGACAAAGCTCCAATTGCTTATAACGGACGTTCAAGGATTCAGACTAAAACTTACCGATCCTGAAATCGCTACATCTTCTTTTTTGGATGGTGATTTGACATTAATTTGCAAAAAGCAATAAAGCCCTTTGCTCTTACACACAATTGTAACTCATATTGTCAACAAGTTGGCTTGAAATCCATCAATAAAGTTACTCATGCTGAATATAATGACAGTATTGAAGGCGGTGATGAAGAGCAATGATATCTTCTCCGTAACAATATTTTTCACGTTGATATTCTGTTTTTTTCTGTTATTGTTGTTTTTTGTTTCAATTCATTTTGTTGAGATTCAGTTTTGAAATTTCTATCGAAACCCATTACGTGACGATTGAAAGAGGCCCCCCCAGTCGACCCTCAATTCACGTATTCACGCAAGATTTTTTGCTCATTCACGTATTCACGCGCGAGAAAAACCATTTTCACGTTCACGCGCTGATTTTGCTTTTAATTCTTTTGTTAAACGATTGTGACCTTATTGGGCTAAATTTGACCTTTTTATGGCCAACATAAAGTTTTCTGCAGTTTTTTGACCTTATTCTCGACAACGTCGACCTTTTGAGACCTCTTACAATTATTGGAGCTTTCATAGGGCAATGTTTAGGGTCTGTCTACCACGTCTATCACGCCAAAGTTACAAATAACTACCTCTCTGGCGTACGGTGGTATAAACCCTGCCTGAATTTGCTTTTTAAGAGAGGTAAGTGCAAAGTTAAGGGTCAGCTTTAAGGTTTCCCCCCGAATTTTCTTTTATTTTATTTTGAGAATAAATTTAAATCGAGGTTTGGCCCAAATTCATGGTCTGGAAAGTCGCGAGCTTCAAAGAGGTGGTACAACCAGAGGACACAAATTCCAAAGTTTGAATCCCTGTCTCATGAAAGAAAAACTGTGGAAAGAAAAAAGCGAGCGAAGCGAGCGCAAAAATTTTTTGACGACTTTCACTCTTTCATTGCTGAGAAAACGGCCTTAACACACTATTGTTACCCTAATGCCTTGTTTGGTCAAAAAATTCATTCAGAATCTTTGATTATTTTCAACACTGACCATTTACTGGTACAAATCTGGTACGGCGAGTGACGTACCTGCCTTACACGGTGCGGCGTCACAAGAGTTTTTTTTCTGAATGTTCGATGATGCAATCATATAGAATTTTTTAGAACTATCTACCTACTTTTGTAAATTATCGAAGAATCAAATACCCTTCACTGTCTCCAAGTTCATGCGGTATCATTTTGTGTACTGCATTTAGTAACAATATAAGCGATTACAGAAAGACGACCATCATTAGCGCCGACGAAGAAAACTTTCTCATGTAGACTTTTTTGTTTTCGCTCAAAACACTTTTGCTGAATGCAATATTTGCATCCCAAAATGCGCCCTTAGAAAAATAAGGAAAAAATATTTGTTTCGGTTTCAATTTTTGATTATTTTGAATAACTTTACAATGGCAATAGGTCAATATGATATCAAGGATTATGCGAGCGAAGCGAGCAAGAAAATTTTACATATTCAGGTTTATTCAGTTTTGTTTTAGACAATAATTTGCTTTTCACGTTCACGCTCAAAATCTTGATTCACGAATTCACGCTGGTAAAATCTTATTTTCACGTTCACGCGGATATCTCAATTCACGTATTCACGCGTTGAAAAAGTCCAATTCACGTATTCACGACAGAAAAAAGGGTCATTCACGCGTCACGCCAGCCCCTGGGGGAGCCCCTTGAAAGCACTGATGAAAATACTTTTCTTAGTGGAGATAGGTTTTCTTTCTTTCTTTCAAACTACAAACGAACCTGATGAAACATGTTTAGGTCATTCGAGTAAAATGTTAACTGTTAACTTTGTTTTCTTGCTAGAGATACCATTTCTCTCCTAAAGAAAAACATTCTTATTCTATGGGAAAAACTTCGTACGAGTAAATTAATCTTAGCATATTATTGAAATTTTTCAGATCAAAACTCAAAGAAAAGATTTCTTTATGAGAAGAAAACTTGAGTTCTCTAAAGAAATTTTTTCTTGGAATTTTTCTCACACAATGGAAGTAAAACATTTTTTTATTTCTATTGTGGCTTTTGAACAAAGCTCTATTTATCTGAATTGAATTAGCCAATCTTCAATTTTTTTTCCATTTGAGTAAATTTAACTTTTCAGTGCTTGCTAGCCTTATGGCGGGTGCTAATTTTGTTGTGCTTGTCAGCCTTCTGGCGGGTTAACATTTTACTCGAATGACCTAAAACATGTTTCATCAGGTTCGTTTGTAGTTTGAAAATACGTAAGGCATATTTGTATATTTTTCGTCCTTGCTTCAATTAAGTTTAGGGTTACAAAAAGTGAAGTTTACATGTCGTTCTCTCTTTTCCTTTTTTCAGGACAACCGATAGTAACTGGACGTAGCTGACAGAAAACAACGTGACGATCATAGAACAGATAACGCCAAAAAAGCATCCAAGCTACCATAAGTTACCAACATTCAAAGCAGGTAAAAACTACTTTTGCCATGCACTTTGGTGTATTTTTATCTGATTAATTTTACTTTGTTTATAGAATTCCCCCATATTAGCTATAGTGGCTCTCGTTTCTACTCATAGGTCAATCCAGCTATCCAGGTTCCTTCCAATACAAGTAAATTTTAATATGCTCATTTTGATTGTTTTTCAGATTGACGAGGCTAAAAGATGAAAGCTTTTTTTAACTATCAATTGACCGATTTTAAAAATTAGTGTTGACGACGTGGAGTAGAGCTGCCAAATATTAAATCAATTTATACTAAAATCATGTAGTATTTAAGTCAGTTACATTAAAATTAAAGTGAAAGATACAAATAAAGAATACAGCAGAAATTCATAATATTAATTGAATTGACCTGGAACTAAAATGAGCAGCTACTGTTGTTTCGACAACAATAAGCATTGTAGAAAACAATTTTTACCGAAGAAAATTTCGAAAAGAAAAATGCACTGAATTTTCAAGAAAAAATGACTCGCTTGAAGAAAAGCCTTCTTACATTCATGCTCAGCAGAAGAGAAAAATTCTCTTGAGAGTAGTATACAATTCTTCGTAGAAGAAAATTATTTTCACCAGTGAAGAAAATGATTCTTATTACTTTGAGTTTATTTTTCTTATGATTTAAGAGTTTTTTCTTAAGATTGTTTTTTTGTTTTCTTGATCAATAATATTTTTCTTGCTCCGCGGAAGAGAAATATATTCTTTGCTGAGGTTTTTTTTACTTGATAGAAGAAAATTATTTTCACCAGTGAGCAAGTTGTTGTTGTCAGTGAAAAATAATTAGATCAACATAAGTACGTATTCATCTTTGCTTCAGCCTCAATGTAAAGTATGATTTGACGATCGATCATTTAAAAGTGCAAATCACACGTATGGCTTTATTCTTAAGGGCTCTGGTCATAGTGAAAAATCAATTTCAGAATTTGAAGATAAAACCTTATGTTTTCTCTTCTTTGACATGTTTAAGAACAAACTGTTTTTGAAAAATGTCAGACTAAAACTTACCGATCCTGAAATCGCTACATCTTCTTTTTTGGATGGTGATTTGACATTAATTTGCAAAAAGCAATAAAGCCCTTTGCTCTTACACACAAGTGTAACTCATATTGTCAACAAGTTGGCTTGAAATCCATCAATAAAGTTACTCATGCTGAATATAATGACAGTATTGAAGGCGGGGATGAAGGGCAATGATATCTTCTCCGTAACAATATTTTTCACGTTGATATTCTGTTTTTTTCTGTTATTGTTGTTTTTTGTTTCAATTCATTTTGTTGAGATTCAGTTTTGAAATTTTTATCGAAACCCATTACGTGACGATTGAAAGCACTGGTGAAAATACTTTTCTTGCTAGAGATACCATTTCTCTCCTAAAGAAAAACATTCTTATTCTATGGGAAAAACTTCGTACGAGTAAATTAATCTTAGCATATTATTGAAATTTTTCAGATCAAAACTGAAAGAAAAGATTTCTTTATGAGAAGAAAACTTGAGTTCTCTAAAGAAATTTTTTCTTGGAATTTTTCTCAAGAAAAAAGTTCTTCTGAAAAGTTATCAAAAGTAATTTTTTCTTCAGAATATTCCTGAGCCCTTCACACAATGGAAGTAAAACATTTTTTTATTTCTATTGTGACTTTTGAACAAAGCTCTATTTATCTGAATTGAATTAGCCAATCTTCAATTTTTTTTCCATTTGAGTAAATTTGAAATGAGAGTAAATGAGAAATATATTCTTCGCTGAGGTTTTTTTTTACTTGATAGAAGAAAATTATTTTCACCAGTGAGCAAGTTGTTGTTGTCAGTGAAAAATAATCAGTTCAACATAAGTACGTATTCATCTTTGCTTCAGCCTCAATGTAAAGTATGATTTGACGATCGATCATTTAAAAGTGCAAATCACACGTATGGCTTTATTCTTAAGGGCTCTGGTCATAGTGAAAAATCAATTTCAGAATTTGAAGATAAAACCTTATGTTTTCTCTTCTTTGACATGTTTAAGAACAAACTGTTTTTGAAAAATGAATTTAAGTAATTGCATCATGAGTAATTAAGGAATAAGTGTGGCATGGACCTTAATAAAACGTCATAACGACGTTTTAGTGATCTACCTTGATAGGTTTATGTTGAGCGAGGCAAGAGCCTATTAGTTGCAAGCTTGGCAGAGAGTGCAGACGTCTTTCATGACAAAGAAGAAAAAGTTGTAAGAACTGAACTTTACCTTGTCAATTATTTGTGTCACTCCCTGTTTCTTGACCCCCAAGCAATACGACTAAGTTTCAAAAATTTCACTTGCATCCTGGAGTATGATATCCGCACATGTACAGACTATCCAGAAAGATTAATAATTTAGTTTTATCTGTTGTTACTTTAGCTGGCCACACTCCGTCAGACCGTTTCGAGCATTGTTCTCCATTCAAGCCAGTCATGTTTCATTGATAGTTTTGAAGGAAGTGAAGAGCTCTTCATCAGCATGGGTAAAGCATACATTATAAATGCAGCCTTCCATTTTTTTGGTATGAGTGATGTAAACGAATATCCTAAATTCCATCCCTTCCCAGAAGAAATACACGATTCAAATAAGGTCAGGAAGTCTTACTTTGAAAAAGTAATGGAAAGTTTCTGTGGTGAATTTGTTTTGCAAAGGAATTTTTACAATGAATTCAGGTGCCGCGGCAGCGGTAGGGCCGGTCTTTTTTTCAGAGTAAAGAATTTTTTTGAAGTAAAAAATTAATTTTTCAAATGTTTTGAAAAGTCAGTTAGAAAAATAAATTGAACTATGACGTTCATGCCTAAATCTAATCTAATTGTTTATATTTCTCTTTTTGTTTGTATTTCTCTTTTCTTTTTTTCCATTTTTTTGCTTTCTTGCAATATAAAAACATTACCTTGCGCATGATATTCAAGCGCTTTATGAGCTTTTGAGTTTGAAAAAGCAAAAGTGATATAACGAGAAAGATGAGAGATAAGATAGATAAGAGAAGAAGAAAGTAAAGTTGGTCGAATAATGAGTAAAAAGAGAAAGCTGACAGATTTTTTTGTAAGTTCAAAAACCTCAAAAGGTGATTTAGAGCCTCGTTTAGAGCAACAAACAAAACCAACTTCCAGCACAAGTAACGTCGAAAGTGTGCAAGATGCACAATATTGTCCTGTGATTGAGTGAGACAAACCATCACAGTCGAAACTTCCAAACCCATTGGACTAACGAATATAAATGGATACATTATGATCAAAAGTAAGTAATTTATGTATAGTATATACAAATTGTTTTAGAGGTCATTTAAACCCCATACAAACAGCATAATCAAAACATGAAATTTCACTCCTCTGTATCGAATCCACGATAATGAAATGCTAACCAACAAACAGTTTTTTCTGTGACCTTTTTGGATTTCTTCTTCTAAATCTTTAGGCTTACACTCAGGTTGTGGCTTATAAGCACTTTCTTTCTTTTTAGGGCCGATGTCGTGCTTTGTTTCTATTGCCATACACAAGAAAAACTTGGTAACATAGATGACCAGGGAAATAAAGAGAAAGCATATATATCAAAAGGTTTTTCGTACTGGAAAAATGCAACCGAATCTTTTCGAGCACATCAGAAATCTGCTTGTCACATTGCTGCTTCCGCTTACCACGTTGTTACACCAAAGTGTGCTGATGTTGGTGAACTACTCGACAACCAATTGAATGACAAAAGGAAAATCGAACGGAAATATCTCTTGGATGTTATCAGATGCCTTCGTTAACTCGGGAGACAAGGTATTGCTTTACAAGGACATAACGGTAATGATAACTTTACACAGCTTCTCCTTCTTTTCGGAAGTAAAGATAACAACATAACTGATCATATCAACGGGAAAATTGGTCACAAATACAATCAGCACGATGTTCAAAACGAACTCTTGAATTTGATGGGTTCTGAAGTTTTAAGAAAAAGGTTAGATGTCGTTCGAGACCGTCGATTCTTTTCCATGATTGCAGATGAGGGCACCGGTGTAAGTAATTCGGAGCAACTTTCGTTTTGTGTGAGATCGGTAGATGAGGCGTTAAATGTCAATGAGGATTTCTTAGGCTTTTATGAGATTGATAACATTAAGAGTGAAACTATTGTGAACGCTATAATAGACATTTTGATAAGGTGCTCCCTAACACTACTCAGATTGTAGAGGGCAGACATATGATGGGAAAACGTTCAGGAGTTGCCACAGTTTTTATGAAAGAACAGCCGAAGGCCCTACAAATCCACTGTTTAGGCCATTCCCTAAGCCTTTCCGTCAAGTCATTGACAGCTGAATGCTCCATTCTTAGAGATACCATGGGAACAGCTAGAGAAATCTGCGTACTGGTAAAATATTCCCCAAAGCGGGAAAAATTACTTGGTAAAATTAATGAAAACATCGAGGGAGATTCCGATGATTTAAACAAACAGGCAAGTAAACTCGATAAACTGAGTGCCACAAGATGGACAGTTTTAAAAAGATCATTGAGAATTACGACCCACTAATGGATTTGTGGAAGCAAAGCTTAAAAGACAAACCAGATGCTGAAACCAAGGCTAGGATAATTGGTTGTAAAAAGCAGATGGAATCTTTCAATTTCTTCTTTGGTCTGAATTTAGGTCATAAGCTTTACAATCACACAGACAAGCTATCGCAAACCTTGCAGAAGGAGAAACTGTCTGCCATTGATGGGAAGGAAATCGCCGAAGATACCGTCAAAACGTTGATGGAAATGAGAAACGACCGCGATTTTGATCTTTTCTTCGAGTTAGTCACCAAATCAGCCAATACTATCAAATTCATATCGGCTCCAACAGCACCAAGGAAACGCAAACGGCCAAAGTATGATATACTCCAGTATTTGGAAGGCTACGAAAGAGAGTCGAAAAGATCGGAGCCATATAATCCAGAAACACCGCAAGCTTATTACAAGCAGATATTCTTCGAGGCCCTCGATGTTCTCGCCAGTTCTATCAAAGAAAGGTTTGCCCAGCCAGCTTTCAAAATTTTATCAGATGTTGAGCAGCTCATTTTGAAATCCATCAAAAAACAACCAGTAGATGAGGAGATCAAATTAGTAAATGAAAAATTTGCCGGCGACTTCAACAAGGATTCTCTTCCCTCCGAATTGGAAATGTTGCCCGTCCTTTTCAAAGGAGAGGATACCATCAATTTTAACGACATTGTTCGTGTTGTCAAATCATTGTCATTGGGTAGACGCAGGATGATCGAAAATGTTGTCATCGTTATCCGATTGGTATTGACAATGGGAGCAACCTCAGCTACCCCGGAAAGATCGTTTTCCTCGATGCGCCAACTGAAGACATGGCTTCGATCAACCATGAAGCAGAAGAGATTCAATTCTTTGGCTATAATGAGCGAACACAAAGAAACATTAGACTCACTATCACTGATTGATATTGCCAATGAGTTTGTTAGAGTTCAACCTGAACGACTAAATATTTTCGGCAAATTTACAGAAAACGATTTGTAAACTTCTTTTTATTTCAGATATTTCATCCATCTTGACTAATCATTGTATGAATATATTTTATATACATTATCATTTAAGGCTCTACAAAACACAGTCTAACATTAATAAATTCGCTGACTAAATTTCTCTTTTGGAACAAATTTTATGGATTTGTGAAGATATCTTCTTCAAGAAAAGGGGCTGTTTTAGCCAATCTAGAGGAGTGAAATTCGCAAATTTTCTAGCCCGTCGGCGCCAACCATGGTGGCGCCTCCTTAGACACTATATTATGTGGCCCGACCACTTAAAATGTCGAGCCGCGGCGCCTGTGAAGATGATCATACTAGAAATTATGATATGATGACGATCTATCTCACCGTTCTCCTTCTCAACATGAAAGGTGCATGCAATGAGGCTGACGGTGACAGAAATCTGATTCATCAGAAGATTTTGATATCTGCTTTCAAGTCTACAGATTCCTACAGCAAATATGCCCAAGAGATGTTTTATGCCTTGCTGTATACAGAGTGTCTTTTAACCCCAAGGCTATCTCAAGAATTTAAATGGGGGTATTTTTCTCATTGGCGTGGAGGTAAAGGAAGAAACATAGAAGATGATATGGTCCAGGAGATATCGAATAGACTTTCGAAAGACATAGCTAAGAGAATGGGTGCAAATAAAACAGTTCAGTCAATATAAAAAATGTCCAGAGCTACTAATGGCATCAAGGCTATAATTCAAAATTTTGATGAGAAAACTGATATGACACCGAGATCAGTTCAGCACACCCATAGTCACACACTTGAAGATGAGAGAGAAATGATTAAAGATATCCAAACAATTAACCCGTTTAACTATGAACAGAACCGTGCTTTCAAATGTTTCGAGAATATCAAGCGTTCTCCATTACGTTATTTAAATGTTCCTTATTTTCACAAATGGTTGAAAAAATTGGTAACTGATGTAGCTCAAACGTTTCAATAATCGAAATATCTTTTGTATATGTAAACTTTTGTACTCTTTTTTACATCTTGCTGTTTTTTAGATGACATTTATTATATCCTTGTTTAAAAAAAAAGTGTTCTAGCTTACAATTTATTGAGAAAACAATTATGTATTTGGATTGTTAGATCAAAATTATCTAATTTGCAAGATTTTTTGATAAAATTATTGTTTAGAATTTTTACTTTTTAATTTGTTATTGTTATGTTGTTATGGTCCAGTAGATGTTGTTTCATACAATTTCTGCAATATGGACATTGTTAAAGAAAGTCGGGTTGAGTTGAATATTTTTAAATCATTTTATTTTGATTTAGTATAGATGTTGATCTTTTTGACTCCATGGGATGGTGTTTGCGGTTATATGCCGTGGAAGTTTATATATTATAGATTGATGAGTATATTAACTAGAATATAATTTTTGAATTTAGGAGAAGTGCAATATTTTTTCAGGATTGATAAATTATTTATGAAAAGAGAAACTTTCTATTAGCTTCTATTTCAGTTAACTTTCAAAGTTTCCTGAAATCTTTGCAAAAGAAGGGGATAATTTTCAGAATTTATATTTTAAATAATTATTCCTAAAACCCTGACTAGAAAAATTTGTAGCAAAATAATACTTTATAAATGTTACAATCATACATTTTTATATATACTACTATGACAAATTATATTAGGAAATTTCACATTATAGCTTAAAGATTTCTCTTGCAATCACACCTGTAATCTTAAAGATTGCCAAGTGTGAAGGACAACAGAAACTAAGCCTGTGTGAACCTTGCACAGGAGACTAAATGAAATAATAAAGCTGATACTCCTATTCCTGTGTGAACCTTGCACAGGAGACTAAATGAAATAATAAAGCTGATACTCCTATTCCTGTGTGAACCTGGCACAGGAGACTAAATGAAATAATAAAGCTGATACTCCTATTCCTGTGTGAACCTTGCACAGGAAACTATTTAATAAAGCCTAAACTAATGTGCAAATCTTGCATTTGGCACTAAATAATGATCGATTCAAAGTAAAAAAAACTAGCCTGTGTTGATTTTGACAGGAGACTAGAAATTGGTTTATAATTCTGGGAATGAACACTAAGCCTAAAACCTAAGATATTTTAGAGAAATTAATAGTTTTGATTGACCTAATCAAATCAAAAACTCTCAAAAGGACAAAAAAAGTTAAAAAAAAAAAGATTGGAAAAATTCATTGCAAATTACTCTGAAAACAGCAAAATCAAATCAAAAATCTTGACACAAAGCTCCTCATCCCAAACATTGACAAATTTTCTGAGGAAAAGGAACGAAGCTTTTGTTGAATTTCATTTGAATGTAGAGTTACTTCAGCTATTGCAGTCTTTAACCCATTCATATCACAGTTCGAACAACACCGAATTTGTGAGTCTTCATTAAAACCAAAATATTTGAGGATAAACGTCCTCAAACAGCCTGAACTTTGACAAAAAGATGTTACTTCTTTTGCAATAACTGGGGAAGCCAAATCAGAATTATTGTAGTAGAGTAGAGTTGATGCTTCCTTTGTGTCTCTACCAGCTCTGCCAATTTCTTGAATAAAAGATTCCATGGTTGTTGGGGGGCGAATATGAATGATCTGCCTGATGAAATTGGCATCAACACACATTCCAAGTGCTGTTGTTGCAAAAATTACCCGAATATTGAGGTGTTGTCTTTTATTTCAGAATGAAATTCAGTAAAGAGGCATGTGGTGGGTGTTGGAACATCAAAAACGTAAATGTTTGAAATCAATCGCTCAAACAAACGATATAATAAGCATAGCCAAGGTATTTCAGATTCATGTAAATTATTGTCATGGGAAAGTTCTTACGGAGGTTGTTCAGCTCTATTGCAATGGGTGTCAAAATTAAATCATAACCTTTAAAGCCTTCTGAATCTGGAAGTCTCATAGCTTTACCAATATACAAATTTTGCCGATTTGGAAAAACCCTAACAATTTTTGGATTAATTACGACCAGATCTTTCTTCATTTTACCAACATCTTGAGGTGAAATGGTTGCTGTAAGGGCCAATATTGGTATGTTTGGGAAAATTACTTTTAATGATGAAAGTTCAAGGAAGTCTTTCCGAAAATCATGTCCCCTAATCATGTAAAACAAATTGAATCAAAATCAGAAAAAATTTGACACAGAACTCAGGAGTAAATCTCAATTTTTTAAAAATATCAGTGGCATTAGTTAGCTAACTTTATATACCTGATGTCTAAAAAAAAAAAGAATTTTCCCAGGCTTGGCAGTTAATTCAGATTTGGATTTAGCACCCTCATACCTTAAGTTAGATGAAAAGAGGCAAGCATTTTTACAGATATTTTGAATGAAGCCTTCAGATAAAATTTTTCTTTGAAATGTGAAAAATCGGTCAATACTTGCCAAAGTTTTATACAATGAGCTTCATCAATAACACATGCCAGAACTTTTTTTTGAAAGACCTTAAAAGTTTTCGTCCTTTCTCACACAATAAAGATTCCGGATGTGAAAAGACAATTGATATGTTACCATCAGTCAACACTTTTGATATTCCAGCAGATTTCTTGTGTGATTCTTCTGACAACTCATCCTCAAAAAGTTTAGTTAAACCTTGCTCTTCAAAGCAATTTAGTACACTGGATTTTACATTCTTCTTAGTTAATGAATCCATTTGGTCTTTAATGATGGAATTTAAAGGAGAGACTACAATAATGATTTTAGCATCATCGAACATGTCAGGGAGAAGTTGGTAAATAATAGATTTTCTATACCCAGTAGGAAGCAATGTAAATACATCTCGTCCTTTGAACACATTATAAATTGCAATTATTTGCTTTACCTTCAAGTTATATTTATTATATACTGTTTTTTTCTAATGATTTCTGTAGAGTTTTTAAAAATGTTACAACTTCTACGAAGCCAGCCATGTTTTGTTGTTTTTTGTTGCTGCGCTCAAATGTTTCTGCGCCTCCCACGTCGTCACTGGTAAATTTTCACCGAGAAAAGCATTACGTAGAGTTCCCCCTCTCAGAGGGGGAACTCGATCAGCCAACACCAGGGTATTCTCTGGCGTCCATCAGTAGTGTAAATAAATCCTGGGATACACGGGCACGAGGTTGGCAAAAACCAAAAAATGCTGATGTCAGCAAAACTTGTTTTTTGAATAACTCCACTTTGGCTTATGGTATAAACATGAAATTTGGACAAAAGTTGCATATCATTAATAGGAACATTTTTGCATAATTTTTTTTCTCAAAATTTTGCTGACGTCAGCAGAAATCGGCAAAATACGAAATTTCTCAATAAAGTGCTGATGTCAGCAAAATTAAAAAAAAATTTTTTTTCAAAATGGTCCTTTTAATGTTGTGCAACTTTGGTCCAAATTTCATGTTTTTTACCATAAGCCAAACTGGAGTTATTCAAAAAACAAGTTTTGCTGACGTCGGCATTTTTTGGTTTTTGCCTAATATCTTTTTTTGGGTGAAAAAATTAATTATGGCACGGCCATTCCAGTGATCTGCACTCCAATACGCTTCTTTCGATGTATGAAGTGATATGATATGACAAGTGGAAACGGTAATAAAAAATCGAGGTAAATTTGAAAAATCTGGACAGGCCTTAATTTGCCTGAGTTACGAAAGCATGATTGTTATCATTTCAAGTGGCCCAATTGGTATGATTGTTGTTAGGCCGGTCAAGAGTGTGGAGTGTCATCAAAATAAGCATGTGTTTCTACATTTCTACATCATTATTTTTGGTATAGACAGTCAGAGAAAACATCCAATAATATTTCCTCTTATGAAAAGAGAGGCAATAGCACTAGCTTTTTACAGGAATTTTTTTCACACGAATGAAGAGAGTTAGCGAATTGTGTGTGAGTGGTGGGTACTTGATTTGTGCAGGTCAAAAAATTGCTTGTGTACTTAAGATAAGATTTTCGCATGGTTCTATTTAACTTTTTCTTGTATAAATGGAAAAGCCAATTTGCAGATACGCCCCCGGTGACACCAAGGAAGCGGAAAATTTCATTTGAGGATGAGGTAATACTGTCTTCCAAGTATTGAACCACACGACCTTGGAAAGAGTTTAATTTTATTGTGAAAAAAATGATTAGAGCAAAGTATAAGCCTTAAGTTACTATCAATGTTTTTCACCAGTTTTAAAAGTCTATGTCCTCCCGTGAAATGTAAAACTATTCTTAGATTTTCCAAGTTGTTTTTAAGTTTTTCCTTCAAAGTATATGTTTGCTATTTTCACTATTAAATAAATTTCGCAAAAAGCTGTTGAATCGCTCATTCCAAAAGTTAATCCATGAGAGATTTTTGAAATTGAATTTCAGTAAATTTTTAGTAAAATAACTCATTCACGAAATTAACGAAACTGATGAATTGCAAAATTAAATCTAAATAATTCTGCATTTTTTACATAATATTTCATGCAAGGCTTTGTCTTTTTTTTTAATAGCGCATCAAAAAGAGTAGATTTAACAACCATCTCTTCTAAATCGACTGAACTACCAAACACATCTGCTGAAACTGAACTACCAAACACATCTGCTAAAACTAAAGTACCAAACTCGTCTGCTGAAATTGAAGTACCAAACACATCTGCTGAAACTGAACTACCAAACACATCTGCTAAAACTAAAGTACCAAACTCAACTGCTGAAATTGAAGTACCAAACACATCTGCTGAAATTGAAATACCAAACCTATCTGCTGAAATTGAAATACCAAACACATTTGGTGAAATTGAAGTACCAAACACATCTGCTGAAACTGAAGTACCAAACACATCTGCTAAAATGGCTAGTTTGGACGTGAAATCACCGAAATATTCTGTATATATTGACATATTGCTAGTACAAAGAAATTGTCACATCAAAATGCCAGATAAAATGGAGAAACATCTAATTAAGAGTACATATATAAATATGCAGGCAATAGCTCACAGCTGTTGAATCGCTCATTCCAAAAGTTAATCCATGAGAGATTTTTGTAATTGAATTTCAGTAAATTTTTAGTAAAATAACTCATTCACGAAATTAACGAAACTGATGAATTGCAAAATTAAATCTAAATAATTCTGCATTTTTTACATAATATTTCATGCAAGGCTTTGTCTTTTTTTTTAATATCGCATCAAAAAGAGTAGATTTAACAACCATCTCTTCTAAATCGACTGAACTACCAAACACATCTGCTGAAACTGAACTACCAAACACATCTGCTAAAACTAAAGTACCAAACTCATCTGCTGAAATTGAAGTACCAAACACATCTGCTGAAACTGAACTACCAAACACATCTGCTAAAACTAAAGTACCAAACTCATCTGCTGAAATTGAAGTACCAAACACATCTGCTGAAATTGAAGTACCAAACACATCTGCTGAAATTGAAATACCAAACCTATCTGCTGAAATTGAAATACCAAACACATTTGGTGAAATTGAAGTACCAAACACATCTGCTGAAACTGAAGTACCAAACACATCTGCTAAAATGGCTAGTTTGGACGTGAAATCACCGAAATATTCTGTATATATTGACATATTGCTAGTACAAAGAAATTGTCACATCAAAATGCCAGATAAAATGGAGAAACATCTAATTAAGAGTACATATATAAATATGCAGGCAATAGCTCACAGCTGTTGAATCGCTCATTCCAAAAGTTAATCCATGAGAGATTTTTGAAATTGAATTTCAGTAAATTTTTAGTAAAATAACTCATTCACGAAATTAACGAAACTGATGAATTGCAAAATTAAATCTAAATAATTCTGCATTTTTTACATAATATTTCATGCAAGGCTTTGTCTTTTTTTTTAATAGCGCATCAAAAAGAGTAGATTTAACAACCATCTCTTCTAAATCGACTGAACTACCAAACACATCTGCTGAAACTGAACTACCAAAAAACACATCTGCTAAAACTAAAGTACCAAACTCATCTGCTGAAATTGAAGTACCAAACACATCTGCTGAAACTGAACTACCAAACACATCTGCTAAAACTAAAGTACCAAACTCATCTGCTGAAATTGAAGTACCAAACACATCTGCTGAAATTGAAATACCAAACCTATCTGCTGAAATGAAATTGAATACCAAACACATTTGGTGAAATTGAAGTACCAAACACATCTGCTGAAACTGAAGTACCAAACACATCTGCTAAAATGGCTAGTTTGGACGTGAAATCACCGAAATATTCTGTATATATTGACATATTGCTAGTACAAAGAAATTGTCACATCAAAATGCCAGATAAAATGGAGAAACATCTAATTAAGAGTACATATATAAATATGCAGGCAATAGCTCACAGTTATGCAAAGACTTCCAAGCAGCTCAGAGCTGAAGGAGATGTCCAAGAGCATGGTGACATACTATAGTCCTTGCCTTGGAAAGGGACAAAGTGCAGCTGTAAGTTGGATTACCTGCTAATTTTGTCTCATCTCAAACCTTTTTAGTTTTAAAACATGAAAAATCATGAGCTCAAAAACTTGAGAATTTCTTTCAATTCACAGATAATGGAAGAGCAATACTTTTATCAGATTAATTTTTTGTTTATGTTGCCTTGTGAAAACTCTAATAGAAATTGCAGTCGGCAGGAATTCTCCTAGCCTGTGTTTTGGGCAGAATATGTTCATTTTTCTGGTTCACACATGAAGTTAATTAAATCCCTTTAAAAACTCTTTTCACCTTTTTAGGCGGATATTTTTGCAAAACTTATTAAAAAGCAATACAATGAAAGCTATAAAACAAAATTAGCTGCTGACGAAGGCAAACCAAAGAGTGAAAAGAAGATGATCAACAAGTATGAAAGACAACCAGTCAATGCCAACTCTGAAGATTTAATAGATGATGAAGCCTCTACATCAGATGCATCTACAGTAGACTACAGGTTTCAAGATTCAGGAATGTTAATTCTACATTTTAATCATTCAGGTTAAAAGTTATCTGTTGATGAGCCTTCTTGTTAGACACTAGGCTACCTATTTCTATGCATATCATATATCTTTTTTGCCTTATACCTTAAGTGGATTAATTTTGGCGTGGATTTAATTTGGCGATTGGCCAAAATACAATTTTTGGCGGGGATTTAATTTGGCGAATTGGAAATTTTGAGACACTAAAATGGATGAAAATTACTATAAAATATACTAAAAAGGTGTGATGATTTAATCAGCTTTTCAAATGGTACAAGGATTTATGCACTTATTATTGCGGCTAAAAAAGTACTTGATTAGGGCTAATCTGGTGGTTTTTCGTATCACCTTTATCTTGAGCTGCAGAAATCTGTCATATCAAGTTGAAAGTCTTCTCTATCATAATTCTGAGAGCCTTTAAAAGGTATTAACATAAATTGGGGTTTTGCCTAGAGGTTGGGCACAAAGAAAGGGTCAAATTCTTTTTCTCCCAATGTCGTTTTGATGGGGTTATTTTTTATCTATCCTATTACGGACCTATGTGCCAAATTTAAAGAGTGTTGGGAATTTTGTCAAGGTTTCAGCAAAATCTTAAATATTTCTACCAAACTATTTGGCTGTCTGGGGGTCAAATTAACGCTTGTCCAGGGCTAGAACTGTTGTCCAGGGTCAAAAATTAAAAATGTCTGGGGGTAAATAATAAAATGCTTATATCCTCCATCCCCACTTGCCTGTGTACAATTTTTTTCTTGAACAGCCTATTTACCCATTCTTTGCTTCACAGCACATCTCTTTCAGTTTCAGGATCTAGCAGCCAAATCAATCAATCAAAGGATAAGGATTGACCTCGGGAAATTTATCCCGAATTTCTCTCAAAACCATGAGATTACTAGTACTAACACAATAGGCCTCCTTTATATATTTCTTCTAGGCATACAAATAAAAATGAAGAGTTTTAAATAAAAATGAAGAATTTTTAAAGATAATTGCCACTTTCTTTCCAAAAACAAAAAGAATACAGCTTTAAAATAAGGTATTAATTTCCGCGCACTCCCTGACTGCACATAGCTTCGGTATGTTTCGGTACTAATTTTGCAAAATTAGTACGCGCGAAAATTAGTACCATTAAGGTAATCAACATTTAAAGTGCCAACTTTTGACCAGAAGGAGCCAACAAATGGAACTTCCATGTCAGATAGCTTAGATTCAGTACAGAAATCACACATTCTTGCATACTTTGCTGTGTTATTTTCAAGAGACTTCAAATGGTTAGGTGGTTTTAGGTAGTAATTAGTAAAAACGCTTGTCTCCATTCTAATTTTACACTTAGTTTTTTTAAAGAGGCTTTAGGCTTATCTAGACCCGACGTCTGTTTATGATCATTTTTTTCTTCTTTAGAAGGCAGATTAATGTGTTTGTTGAAAAACTTCAATGAAGTTTTCCCTGCATATTCCTATGCATATTTCCTAAAGAAAAGGCACCAAAAGAAAGGCACCAAGAATGAATTTTATTCTTAGAATAGAGGTAAGTTTTGATATGTAACTGTCTATATTCATAAAGGGTTTAAAGGGGTGCATGTCACTAGTCCGACACTTTCTAGTCCAACAGTAGAATAGTCCGAATCTATAAAATAAATTACAATTGAAAAGTCTTTTTTTCCGACGTCACTTCTGTCCGAAAACGAAAGATTGAGTGTCAAATGAGTGTCAAATGTTGACTAAGGGTTTTCCACTGAGATAATATTAATAAAAGTTCATTTTGGTGGCATTTTGACATTATAAGTTAGAAATAAAGGACCAATCAAATTTGCGTAAAGATAATTTATAGCAAAAAAGAATGCACGGCCTATAAGGGTTCCTTTTTGCATGTTCAGAATTATGCCATAAGGGTTGTAAATCACAAACTCTAACTCTAGCCCCCCCCCAAAAAAAATGGAAGGGTCGTAAAAACAGCTAAATCCAATATCTTGACAAATGAAAGCCTAATCCTAATAAGCTCCCCAAAATTTAAGAAAAGTTGGGTTTAGGGGCCCAACCTCTTTGCATTTTTTTAAGCACATGGTTGTTTATAAAAGATGTGCCTCCTCTTCGGCGATTCATATTTCGTTTAATATGTGTTTTTTTGACTCGTTGTCGGACAAAATTGTTGTCGGAATACTGACGCATTCGTCAAATCCAACGTCGGACATTTTTACTGTCGGACTAGAAAGTGTCGGACTACTGACTACTACTCCCATATTCATAAAGGGTTTAAAGTACTTCAGACGTATTTATTTTCGCGATCATAAATTTTGACGTGTTCTAATACATTCGAGAAATCTATTAATGTCGTTACACAAATAGGACATGTTTATTGTCGTTCAGAAATACACAGTTTTTAAGAAGGGACTTTAGAACGAAAGATACAGTCCACGACACCAGGTCATATTGGTACTGAAAAGAGACCCTACATGTTATACTCCCAACAGGGGAGTTGGAAAAACCATAGTGACACTTTTCAAAATATCTTTTGAGAATTTTGGGCTAGAGCAGCAAAGCAATTTCTTGCCCTTTTTTGTCACTATGGTTTTTCCAACTCCCCTGTTGGTGTGCTTTCCAAAAAATGTCCGATATGGTTCATCTGAACACTATGTCCAAATTTGCTTTATAACCTATTCGTTTCTCTATCTCTCAGGAATCTGATGGCGTGAACAAATGCATAAAAAAGTTAAAGTCGAAAAGTCCCATACTCTTGCTGGACCGGCAGACTATTTATTTGTTTGCTGGCAATACCATAATTTGTCAATTCTTGCTCCCAAAAGTCGATGTGGCAATCGTCTCACTAATTTCATTGTACTACCTGCTTGACTCAGACTATCATGTCGAATTCGAGTTGGGGTTGAATGTTCTACACAATTTGGTATTAGATGATGGAACCGTATCAAACGCCGCAGAAGGTTACTTAACAAATTTCATGAGCTTTAAGAATCGATGACATGCCTATATCCTGCCAAATTGGAGTTGGGGTTGAACGTTCTACACAATTTGATATTGAATGATGGAACCATATCAAAGGCTATACCAATTTTATGAACTTTTGAAGCAGAGATGAAACTCGATCCCTTTCATAGTTTGCATTTTTAGTTTTGTTTTGTTTTCACTTGTTAATTTTACTTTCTTTTGTTATTAAGGATTCCTTTGATAGAATTTTGTGATATTGTACTACATTTCTAGGAACGGCTCTTATTTTACGTTTGTTTTTGTCTCCGAAAAACGAAAACTTATGAGGGCCACTATGTTTCAAAATTATCATCGTGTGCACTGACGTGCTAGAAGCAAACTAACTTTTTTAAATGATCATTTGGGTCCATAAGATTGTAAAATCCTCACCGCACGTACATACATTTTGAATAATCCATAAAGTTGTATTTGTACATTATTAGGAGATTTTTAAATGTACATTACTTTGCAAACAAATACTTCAATTGAACTAATTATTGTATTAAAATAACAACATATAATAAATGGCTCATGTAGTGTTAAAACGTTATTATTTAGCATATATATTTATATTTAACCTTACAAAATTTAATCTTTACTTACGTGAAATAAAGATATCTCAATATAATAAATTTTTTCACAGCTTTTTCCTCTATATGGCAAACTTTTTGTCAAATCTGGATTTTTACACGCTGTCGCTTATTTTAAGTAACTTTTTTCTCTGAACAATTCTAAAACTTAGTTAAAAAATCTCTTGTCATATGGACAAATCAACAAATCAACATTACTTCTTTTAAGTAATCCGATTTCTCAAATTAAGTTTTTTTTCTTCTTAAAATCAAATTTGAGTTTTTGCAGTGTATGCAGGGACAAATATCCCTGCAGAAGAGTTAGTTGGACCAGACCGTAAACCAGAGACAAGATTATAAAAAACTAAACGGTGAAATAGTTTACGGTCTGGATATCCAGGTTAATGTGAGACTAGCCTGGATATCCAGACTGTACACTGTTTCACCGTCTAGATTTTTTATATTTTGTCTCTGGTTTACGGTCTGGTCCAAGTAACTCTTCTGCAGGGATATTTGTCCCTGCATATGCGAGTGCATCTAATTGGCTAATACGCGCTCAGTCACTGAGCAGAATTTTCGCAGCCTTTTTCCGATATTTTTCTATGCGCACGCATAAGTTATGGAAAAAACTTGTACAATATGGTACACACACCAAAGTATCCATGCGGCGTTTGTCATTTGGCGATGTGTCTTCCCTAATGAAGGAATATGTGCCATCAAAAGATTCGCTTTGCAGGTTTGTTTGAAAATAAATAGTTAAATTTTGAGTTGTCTTTGGGAAATGTGTGTCTGGTAGAAGCGTGTTTGAGTGATACTTAAATCGATTGAAGTTTGGATTTCTAAGCAATCCTAAAAGACTTTGGAAGCAAATAAGAACACCGTTATGTTTTTGGTTAAATTTGTCATCAACCTGCGGGTAAGGTGTTAGCATGTACCGAAGCTGAAGATTTGGTCCGTTAGTAATAAGAATGAAATGATGAAGTGGTAACCAGGCAAGCTCAGGACAAAAACGAACAGTAAACTTTTCACTGGTGTAGCGCCTTAAGTCAGTCACGCCACTGCTGTAGCTCCTTAACAAACTCAAGAGCCCGATGATAATAGAAACCTTTGGATTTTTGGAAAGCGCTTTCAACTCCATATAAGAACATAGCGTGTATGTATTCTTCATCGTATAAATAAAAAATGAAATTTCTTGAAACATCTGTATCATTTATTTCACCGTAGAATTCGTCAACGAAACTGTACATTTCATCTCTTTTGATGTGTTGAAATAAATAAATAAATAGATAGATAGATAGATGGAAAAAGCTGACATTGCAAAAAAAGATAAACAAATGAAAACACAGGTTCATTTCTAAACAAAATGGCTAATGGAAAGGAACCTTTATGAATGTGGCTGATGTTTGGATTATGTAGTTTAAAGTAGTTTTGAAATGCTTTTGAGTTTGTAAAAGAGGTTTTATAGTAAGTAATTATGTGTGTCTGCCTTGGTTTTCAAAGTTTCGATAGTCTGTCATCAAGGGTTTGGTCAAAGACAGTATCAAACAAAGTGTATCAGACTTTTTTACGAAAACCTAATAAAATGGATTGATTCATCTTGTATTTGACGTTTTTAATTATATATTTATTTATATTTTTGCTTTGTATTTGATAAAATATCTCAGTCCAAAGAAAGTAAAAGTCTAGGTAAATATCCAGGGGGTATACCCTTGCTTGATGTGAAAGATCGGCTTTTACATATCTGCGCAAGAAAATAATTACATATTTGCGCAGAAATTACATATATGCGCAGAAATTACATATATGTGCAAAAATTACAAAACTACCCATAACATAATGTAAAAATGTCAGAAATTTGTATTTTGTATGACTAGGAATGAAGCTGGTAGGACGGCATGGGCTTTGAACTTTTTACACAACGAACGCAAAACCTGGCCCAGACAAAGCATTCAATAACTATAAAGATTTTACTTATGTCGAGTTAGATGCGCAAGTGACATCGTGTGCAATGAAAAACTTCAATATGACCAAAACTGAAGGTAAACTTTATAAAAATAAAAATTATTAAGAGTTTCGTTTAAGTTGGTCTAGGTTAAGTAAAATGAGATACACATCCATTCAGAGTACATGATTAATTTCAAATACTGGCACAATAAATGAAAATGATTTTAAATTATTCTCAGGTTTTATAAATAAAAAGACTGAATTAAGTCATAACAAGTGATACTTTTATGGACCTACCTGGTTATGCATTTAACAAATATATAATTGATATCTACGTGAGCATGACCGTTAAAAAATCATTCAGAACACAAATAGTGACGATCTATCAAAATTAGTCGTTTGTTTCTTATAAAAAAACGTTTAGAAACCAAAATTTCATGCTCTTGAAGTAATCTTTCATATTCAAAACTTCGTGAGCAAAAAAAAACATATATCTCATTAAAAAATTGAGTAATTTGGCTAATAACATTGATGTATGCTTATTAATAGTGATTCTTATAAATAAAGATGCGTTTTTGAGCTGAAAAATTCATTTTCACAAAAATCTGCTTGAGCCATCTTTTACCTACTTTAATGTAAAAAATCAGAAAAAACAATGATCCGATATTTCACAAAGTCCAAAAAACCCTTTTTTTAGCCGTTTTTTAGCCCAAATTTGCCCAAAAACATTTTTTTTCAAAAATCGGGCTCCGTCACATTTGAGGGTTTAAAGTTATGCATCTTTGCAAAAAATCATAAAGAATGAAAGAGCCAATCTCGAGAAAAGCTAATACCTAAGTAATTGATAATGTGCTTATAAAAAAATATCGAATTTGGCCAGTTTTTCTATAAAAACACGCTAAGCAACCAAAATTTCATGTCTAAACACACATACTCTCTAAAAGTAAGCCCTCATGAGCAAAAAAAACATCTATCTCATAAAAAAACTGAGTAATTTGACTAAGAACATTGATGTATGCTTATTAATAGTGATTCTTATAGATAAACATGCATTTTTTGAGCCAACAAAATTTTTTTGCAAAAATCTGCTTGAGCCATCTTTTACCTATGATGGTACCCTACTTTCGTACAAAAAATCAGAAAAAATTAATGATCCAATTTTTCACAAAGTCTAAAAAACCCGTTTTTTAGCCGTTTTTTGGCCCAAATTGGCCCAAAAATTTTTTTTTTCGAAAATCGGGCTCCGTCACATTTTGGCCACCACCATTTTGCACCTTTGTACCAAAAATCAAAAGATTCCTATGATTAAATCCTGAGAAAAGTTGGTAACAGACGAACGAACGGACGGACGGACGAACAAACACAGGTTAATTTATAGGACCTCCACCGGGGTAGGTCCAAAAATCAATATTTCTAGATAAATCTATACCTGCTGATATTTCGGGTAGTAGCAGCGGTGACGTCAAATCAGATTGGATTTGTGAACAAGTGAGACAAAGGAGGTTAGATTTATTCAATTATTTGTCTTGCTTATTTTGTCAATAACATGTAAAGACATAAATTTAACGAATAATTGAACAGATATCAATATTTTTTCAGGTTAATACTGTAACCTACACTTCACAATATAATGGAAACAAAGACTGCATTCAAAATTATCATTACCATTAAGCACTCCTGACGTACAACATAATGCTACGTAACATAAACGTAAACATAATGGAGGGCGATGGAGAAATGATGCCCAATTGTTACAAATATGCATTTCTCTTCTATAAATGTTTTGGGAGAAACAAATATTCCTCCGTAATCTTGAAAATGATCTATAGAATAATATTACAATACAACCAAGCCATGCATTAGTTTGATATGGGGCAGATTTATTCCAACAACCGGTATCAAAGGGTGAAATAGTAGAGTAAACAATACCAAGTACTGAATCGAAAACCTAGAAAAGAACTATGAGATCGCCTCGTTTTACATATCAGCTCGAAGAGGAGATTTTAGCATGATAATATCAATATTTGGGGCAATATACCCAAGAGAAGTTACGAATCTTACCCTGAATTTCAGGAAAATTTACTGAACAAGGGAAACTTTGTATCATGACTAGCAGAAAAGAAAAGAGAATTTTAGGTTTTATACAATTAATTTCCATATGCATAATATTTAACTGGATCTATCTTATATAACTTATTTTATTTTATTGACCTTTTTTGATTTTCATTTCATATTTAAGGAATCTTTGGAGAATATTAGCTACATAGCAAAGTAAATTTTAAAGTATAACATGTACCAGTAACTTAAAATCCAGGACTTCAGATGATTCTTTTTGGAATCTACACCCAAAAAAATATAAAA
Source organism: Clytia hemisphaerica (assembly GCF_902728285.1). Lineage (NCBI taxonomy): Eukaryota > Metazoa > Cnidaria > Hydrozoa > Leptothecata > Clytiidae > Clytia > Clytia hemisphaerica. The sequence continues at coordinate 36,354 of NW_027104563.1, forward strand.
TATCAAAACCTGCAGGACTTTGACCCGAAAATCGTTTTTTAAAGGGTTCCATTTTGGGGTCCATTTTGGGGGTCCATTTTAGGGTTCAAACTTTTGTTGCCGCCCGGAAAAAAGAATTTTAGAAAGCTAATTTTAGTTGTTTTTCTATCCGTCGCTTTTTTTCCGTCTCAGTTATAAGTAGGTCTAATTTACAGTATTTTTTTTTTACTTTTTCAACTTCACTTCCACTTGATTCTTTATTTTTTCTCTTCTAAAAGTTTCGTCTATAAAAAGAAAAATTAATCGGTCTGACCTAATAGTTGCCTACCTCGTAATTTGTGTTTCATTTAGTTAAGCTGTCTCAGAAAGAAACCACCCGTGTTCGTGATTGTTCATGTAGTTTATTTTGTTAACTGTCTAAAAATACTTTTATTGTAGAAATGTTCTACATGTAAGGAGAAAGTGAGGGTGGCAGCAAAGACTTGCAAATTTTGCAAGTCAAAATTTGTAAACACGAGCAAGCCGAGGAGTGAAGACTGGCTAGTTGGGATACATAAAGCAAATTGTAAGTTTTTTATTTGAGTTTCATTTTCTTTAAAAAATAATTTTTGTTTTTGGCTAAGTGATTACAAAAAAACAGACAGATTAATCACAGATTAATCACCCCGCTCACCACTAACATCTCTGAGCTAAATGTAATCACCCATATAATTAGACACATAAGGGTACAGAAATGTATTGGATGAATAATTTGATCAGTAAATTATCTAAAAAAAAAGTTATGTATAATAACAAGCCTTATTTTACGTTTCTAGATGGATGATTTGACAACAAGGAATTATGATTCGGTGGCGTTATTCTCCCACAAAACCGAGCACAAAAGGTATAGTTTCACTCTCAAAACACTTATGATGATTACTTAAAGCATACCTCCAATTTGAAAAAGGTCAAATTTATGCTATTCATGCTAAACTAGAGTTTGGTTCCAAAAAACGTATGTATGTATGCTAAACTTCTAAACTCCGGTGTCCCCTCCCTAATTATTTGAAACTATTTATAATTACCATCTTTATACTTTTTTAGATCATGTCAAATTAGATGCTCCAAGGGTCCAATGGAGAAGGCCCTTTCAAATCCAGCGACCCAAAATACGTTAAAAACGTCTTTCGCAATTTGATTAGAGGTAATTTTGCGAAAGAATAACCTAAATTTTCAAGGAATCACATCTTTTTTATGTTCAGTTAGTTGGTAAAGGTTTTGCCAATGAAAGTTAGAATTTCTATTATTCTTATAAACTTTAGTACTTTAGTTTTTCTTTTTCAAAAGCTAAAAAAAACCTTTTAAAGTGGGTGGGGGGGATTGGGGTTCACACTGTAAGTTATGATCCCCAAACGTTCAAATGGATAAGAGTTTTTCGTTACATTGAACTGTCGAAGACTCGCATCTCTGAGTTCCTTCTATTGCTTTTCATATAAACTGAAAATTTGATTTGTACAAAGAATAAATTTAATAATACCGTATTTTTAATGTCTTTCCCTTTCATTTTGTACCTTACAAGCAGAAAGAGAAAGCAAGAATGAGCCAGGGAGAGGTGCAATAGATGCAATGTCCAGTTTTTCTTAAACAGCGAATCGATTGTCGACTACCTTTCAGCAAATAAGCCAGAATATAGTTACACACATCTTTCAGCTGATGAAATCGCTGTGAAACGTTTTGAAAGTGAGAAGGAGGGGCACGTCATCTTGCAATGCATGAAGCAACATCTGTTTGTTTACCACAAAGGGAAGGACGTCAAGAATACCTTGTGACTGTGTTGATTGTCTGGAGCTGTCCAACTTTTTGATTTCGTCGATGTGCCATCCTACGCGACAGTGATCACTGGCGCAAATACCGAGCCCTTGTATTTCCTGAAGCTAAGCGAAAAAGTGTTTTTTGTGATGGCACTACCATGTCAGATACCGTGAGAGGTCCTAAATCCGACACCCCTGCCTAAATCCGATGGGGTCTTTCAAAGATACAAACTAAAATAAAAACAAACCTTTCGCTGTGACGCAACGAAGATACCAAAGTGTCAACTAAACTGAGAGATTTAATACACTGAACCAATTGAACCAAATAACAATAATTTCTTCTTATAACAAAACATATCTTTTTATTGCGATATGCACAACCTCATAAATGACAACAGTATTAACAACATCATCAATAGTAATGATATGTTTTGATTTTCCAAAGCACACGAAAATATAAAAGAGGTCTGTGTACGAGCGTGCTCATTTTGAAACGTTACGTAATCAAGCCAGGTTTTTATTACTTTACACTGGTGACTGGCACTTGGCTTGATTGCGGGCCTTCCGTATTTAAACATCCGGACTTATGGGTGGTAAAGAGGGCGTACCTCAAACAGACAATCGTAAAGATTGACTTGAGGGAACACTGCATGGCATTCGGGGGGATGTTGCAATTCCCTATTAAGTTAGAATAGTAAATTTCATTAGAATTTTGTAGCATTGAATAGAAAACGGGTTTGCAAGTTTCAAATGTAAAGGAAAGGTATGAAAACATCATTTTGAGAATGGTAACTCAAACCAATTTCAAGATACAAGAAGACAAGACAACAGCGTTTTACCCGCACGTAAGTTGACTTTTTTCTACTATTGAGCTTTAACTGTAAGTAAATGTTTCACTTCCTCTTTGATACACCCTTGTCTCGTGACCCAGTTAAGTTTTTGAAATCCCCCTGAGGTCACGAGTCAGAGCGAACAGGTTTGATTGAAGGTAAACTTTTTGATTTTTGTAGAATGCCACGGACGTTTGGGCCGTCAAAAGAGGAAAGGGAGCAAAAAATCGAAAATGCTTTGGAAGCAATAAGAGCTGGCTCCTCGATTACCCAAGCTGCAAAAGACTTTTGTATACCAAGATCCACCTTAAGCGAAAGAAACAGTGGTGTGAGCAGTTTGGGAGATAAAGGGGCCCCTACAATTCTCACACGTGCCGAAGAACAACGCTTTGTCGTAGTAAGTAAAATTATGTATGACATACTTAGCTTGTAAATTAGGCAGACAAAATTGAGTGCTCCAAAAACCAACCGAACACCGAATGAAAAAAGGCTCGATGATAGTTATGAAAGCTCGTGAAAAATTATTTCAAATTTCTTCATATTTGATTTTGATATATGGAGATGCACTACGATTATTTTTACACCGCTGTCTCAGTGCCCCATGGTATTTTTCTCTTTTCTATCTATAGTTCTTCTTCTTCTTTTTTCAAATTAATTTCTTTTTAGAAAAGTGTATAGGAAGATATGTAAAAAATAATTTTCTCTGACACTAGATACTGAATTACTTCGCGAAACGGAAGATGCCATTAACTTCACTCGAGTTCAGGGAACTCGTGCAAAAATGCCTGATCAAAATAAACTGAAGTCCCTTATGCCTACAGCAAATGAAAAACCTGCCCGATCCGAAATGGTTGAGAGGATTTCAATCGCGAAATAAAGTCACGTTACGAACCGCTGATAAAGCAAAAGGCAAAGGATGTGTCGTAACAAGAGATACTTTGAAGGTATGTGCGAATATTACGTTTTCGAAAACAAATCTTCCAAACAGCATCGACGAGTATAAAATCAGACCAGAATTGATTTGGTTCCTTTGTTGTCAGGAATTTTTGCGGCCAGAAAATTTTTGCCAGTGAAATCAGGAATTTAATTTCGCGAGTTTGACTTAATGAAATATTTCGTGGGAATTAGAAGATATGTAACATATGTAAAAAGATATGTAAAAAATAATTTTGTCTGACACTAGATACTGAATTACTGCGCGAAACGGAAGATGCCATTAACTTCACTCGAGTTCAGGGAACTCGTGCAAAAATGCCTGATCAAAATAAACAGAAGTCCCTTATGCCTACAGCAAATGAAAAACCTGCCCGATCCGAAATGGTTGAGAGGATTTCAATCGCGAAATAAAGTCACGTTACGAACCGCTGATAAAGTAAAAGGCAAAGGATGTGTCGTAACAAGAGATACTTTGAAGGTATGTGCGAATATTACGTTTTCGAAAACAAATCTTCCAAACAGCATCGACGAGTATAAAATCAGACCAGAATTGATTTGGTTCCTTTGTTGTCAGGAATTTTTGCGGCCAGAAAATTTTTGCGAGTGAAATCAGGAATTTAATTTCGCGAGTTTGACTTAATGAAATATTTCGTGGGAATTAGAAGATATGTAACATATGTAAAAAATAATTTTCTCTGACACTAGATACTGAATTACCGCGAAACGGAAGATGCCATTAACTTCACTCGAGTTCAGGGAACTCGTGCAAAAATGCCTGATCAAAATAAACAGAAGTCCCTTATGCCTACAGCAAATGAAAAACCTGCCCGATCCGAAATGGTTGAGAGGATTTCAATCGCGAAATAAAGTCACGTTACGAACCGCTGATAAAGTAAAAGGCAAAGGATGTGTCGTAACAAGAGATACTTTGAAGGTATGTGCGAATATTACGTTTTCGAAAACAAATCTTCCAAACAGCATCGACGAGTATAAAACCAGACCAGAATTGATTTGGTTCCTTTGTTGTCAGGAATTTTTGCGGCCAGAAAATTTTTGCGAGTGAAATCAGGAATTTAATTTCGCGAGTTTGACTTAATGAAATATTTCATGCGAATTCAAATTCGCGAATTATGAGGTTGGATAGAAATTTAACCTGGATTTTCTCGTAAAGTGGAAATTTAAAGTTTTTGCTTTTTTCTCGTTCAGTTGTTTCCAAAAATATCAGCACATGTTCTATGAAATACAAGTAATGTAAAAACTAGGATCGTTGCTGCTTCTAAGTCGCTTTCTAATAAATCACTCATCAGAAATAATAAGTTTGTAATTTCCCAAAAATTTCTTGCCACAATGATTTCAGAAATCATAGTATGTTTATTAATTACACGCATTTTTATAAGAACCAGAAAACTTTGGCTTTAAATAGGATGTTCTTTTTTTTGCTTGATTACTATTCAGATTTTCTTAACAAGCTTAATTTTCGAGCTAATATTCGCGCATATAATAATTTTCATGCCGAATTTGCGAGAAAAAGACCCTACTGATGAACGTAGTTTGTCATCAAAAGAATTCTACATCGAATCTGCAAAATATTTGACATTGCTTATTGACATTGATATGATTAAACAAAACAAATAGCTAAGTCATATTTGGCCAATAAGTTCACCTTTTATTTAAGGATTATCACAAAGAACTTGAAAACGCTATCAAGGATATCGAACCCGATTTGATCTTCAACTATGACGAGACCAATCTCCAAGATGATCCTGGGAAATAGCGAGCCTTAGTGGGGAGCGGACAATTTGACCGCGTTGAAAAGCTTGTTGAGCATTCCAAGCAGTCATTTAGGTAATTTGCACGTTGCTATCTGTCCCAATTTGGTAGTATTTTAGATTAAAGAATTATTGAGCATATCAGCAATGGAGCCATGCTAGCCTCTAAATATTTGACCAATACAACGTTTAACAGTCTCGCCATCTCCACCGTAGAGGCGGTAGGTAAAAATGCTCACTTTAGTACTGTGGAAGGTTAGAGAAATGTAAACATTGCCATTTTTTTTCTTTCCTTTAAAGAGAATGTTTTACATATTTGAAAATGATATTAATGGCAATTTTATGTATCTCTCCTGAAAATTTCACAAAAATTCATCTAGAGGAAAAGAAGTTACGATTAAAAGGAGTTCTTTACCTACCATTTCTCTGCTGGGTTTTTCTTATGAGAACTGGATGTTTACCTACCATTTTTTTACGAGGGAGAGTGAAGTTTACCGTGGTTGCCGAAATCAAAACAATGGAAAATTGTTCATACGCGTGCGCAGCAGTCGACACTGTCAAACGGTGTATTATTTCAAAAGGTCTAATGACGTCATACAGTATCTCTTCAAATTAACGCCGTGGTTCTCATTATTGGCCGGCACTCATTAGTGGTCGATGCTAAATACAAGGTAAAAATAATTTGATTGCTCTTTCAAAAGGCTAACATTTCCAAAAGCGTAAAATTCCAGAAATCTTCAGAGTTACTGTTACGTCATCGAAAGTTTAATTTTTATAATTTTGTTGTTTTTAGTGTAATAATGTATTGTGGTAATGCGTCTGGGAAGTACCTCCCACCCACGGTCATTTACAAGTCGGCGCATGTATATGGCCAGTGGACAATAGGTGCACCAAAAGGCACCGAGTTTGAAGCAACAGACTACGGATGGTTTGATGGCCAAGCATTTGAGCATTTGGTTTTTTCATGTAGTAAGCAGTTATATTATATATCAAACATCATTTTCTTCTTAGATTCTTTGTCTTTACTGTCTTTTTGCTTGTTCCTTCTACTTATAAACGAGATTCAAAGATCTAATTCAAAAAGATTATGAAAATATTAGGATTAACTGTTTCTATTCACTTGAAAAAGGTAGAGCTGTATAATTTTACTTGGGTACAAAGCATTTATTCGAGAATAAATAATATTGTGCTTGTTTAAGGTGTTTTTGCAGCACGTCAACAATAACAACAAACCTACTTGCTTGATCAGAGACAACCTTGGAGCACATTTCTTTCTCGAGATACTTGAGGTATGTATCAAACCCTATCTTATTGGTATCGATGGTGATTCGATACCAGCTATCTTTACAATGATAAGATCTAATTGAAAACTGAACTAGGGGACCGATACAAGATAAGTATGCTAATGTTGGTTACCGGCAGTCTTAAAAATCCATGAATGGACACAGATTACTTCAGCTGTGTTAAAGAAGATAAGTTATACTTTGTGAACCAAAATACTTCTTTTTCAGGAACGTGTTAAGCGTTAGATCCTTTTCATTGCACTCCCGCCAAACGCAACCCACCTGGCTCAACCGCTTGACTGTGCCGTTTTCCGTGGATTTAAGGTTGATGAGTGGAAAAAGATTCTCACAGAGTGGCGAGGTAAAAACTTGACTACTTGTGGTAACTCGAAAACTCTATGAAAAGCTGACTTGTGTTTTGTGAGAGTCCCTATTATAAAGACCGACAAGGGATGCGATAGCATGAAAATAATATGATATTAGGGGTGGTGTCAAATTACCCAGAATGGAAGCTCAAAATGCTAAATTTGTATACATAAAACATGTGTATGGGTTTCTTGTTTTTCTTTCATTGTAGAATCCACCAGGTCGGATTCCAAAACAAGAATTCCCCCTATGCTTTTCAAGCTGCATGAGAAATTAAAGTCGGAGTCGTTAGTTAGCGGATTCAGAACCTGCAAGATTTCCCCCATTGATTCACCCCTCTTTTGGCAAAAGTTCCATCAAAGGTAAGCTATCTATTCTCATCAAGCTTCCTGCCCTCATCGATAACATATACAACAACAAAAGATAGTTCAGTGTTTGCAAAGGGCACTTGGAAAAAATATAGTGTGTGGACAGTGAGGGTCGTTTGAGGTTCGTCTAAAGATAAACAAAGAAAAACAGACATTTGCTTGGTTAGAAAGTAACCTTGAGGCACTATAAAACGAAAGAGTCTGCTAAATTACGTAGGTTACGTGCGTGCCGTGGGTTCGTGCCCTCGTGGGTGTTCGTGGGTTAAAATGTCTCGTGGGTTCGTGGGTTCGTGGGTCAAAATATCTCGTGGGTCCGTGGGTTCGTGGGTCCAAACAAAAATCACGTGGGTTGAAATTGCTCGTGGGTTCGTGGGTTCGTGGGTCCAAAAAAATCACGTGGGTTAAGAATTCCAATAATTTTCCAAAAATAAAAAATAAAAATTCATATGGGTCATCGGGTATTTTTTAGAGTAGTCGAAAACACTATCTACGACCTATAGTAAAGCAAAAATTGTAAAAGTTTAAAATTGAAAAACTTCCTCATTGTTCTTCGTTCTTCTCACCCTATACACAGGAAAAAATCTGTGAATCACATGCGTGTGAAAACCAATTTCCTAGCATGTGATCCTGCAAAAAATCACATTCGTGTGAAAATGTAATTCACAATCCATCTTTTCTCACTTGTTAAATAGAATAGAAGTGAGTTAATTTTAGGGTATTAAACCTCTCTCTCTAAGAAAGAAAAACAATCCTATTTGTGATTTTAGATCTAGTCAGACACTCCATTTAAGTCGAGAAAAGATGGCTTGTGAATTACATTTTCACACGCTTGTGATTTTTTTCAGAATCACATGCACAGAAATCATTTTTACTAAGCATGTGATTTCCATACTTTTTCCTGTGATAATTAACTCAATAGTTTTTATGAGAAGAAAGAGCGAAATGGAAAATGTCAAAAAACATTTCCAGCTGATCTGATTTTAATATTAATATTTCTACCGCTGACCTTAAAAAAACGACTTCCATCGAAAGCTTTATAATATATATAGCCCAATTAACGTCACTATGAGGAATCTTATTTTTATCTCCCTTTACGGTTTACCATGTTCCTCCTACCACACAATTAATACAAGAGGTCACAGTCTTTTAAAAGAATCGTTTAATTTAAAATTATTAAAATAAAAACATTTCCTGAGTATTTATAAAAAGTCATGTCTATTGGGTTATAACATTAACAATTCTTCTTTATCAACTTAGCTGAAATGCGGTCCTTCGGACGGTAAAATTGCGCAAGGGTTTCAAATATCGAAACACGCGAATCGCAAAGAAATTTACAAAAGAAATAATTGAATCATTATTAAGTGTTTTAGGGTTTTAGAAGATGATGGATTTAAGAATAGATATGAAACAGCGAAATGTAAACAATGTTTACAGCTCTCGCTGCTTAAAATATCATATCTTACACGATCTTACAGTATTGGGATTTTTGGAACATTTCTGACCAACGGAAAATTTTAGACCCACGGGAAAATTTGGACCGACGAGCGATTTTGACCCACGAACACCCACGAGGGCACGAACCCACGAACACCCACGAGGGCACGAACCCACGAACACCCACGAGGGCACGGACCCACGAACCCACGACACGCACGTAACCCACGTAATTTAGCAGACTCAAAACGAAAAGGATAAAATATTTTTGAAACGTTCCCTGTAAGGGTCAATTTCTCCGACTTTTCACTTAATTCTTCCCTCGGAACATGAGACCGGAGAATTTTTTATCCTTTAATTTTTTATTATAAGGGTGTTAATATTCAATATACGTAATAAAATCTGAATTGCTTTAAACATAGGAAGAAACTGAGGAAGAGGCGAAAAATGTGCTAAACAATATGGTCTGCCACAAATTGGTTTCGATCCAGAAGATGCACGAGAGGGCGTACTCGAAACCAAAACCAAAACAACCCAAGGAACCCCAACTCCACCAGGAAATTCCGGACACTCCTTGGACCAAAGTCGCCACCGATGTGTTTCCCCTCAAACGCAAACACTTCGTCCTCATTGTCGACTACACAACAAAGTACATCGACCTCAGCCAGATCGAAGACACCCAAAGTAGAACCGTCGCAGAACACACCAAAGCGATGCTATCCCGTTACGGTATACCAAAAGAAATTGTCTCAGATGGTGGACCAGAGTACATTGGCAACAAATACGTAACCTGCTGCAAAGAATGGGACATCAAACACACCTACACCAGCCCGGAGTACCCTGAAAGCAACGGACTAGCTGAACGAACCGTACAAACCGTAAAACGCACGCTGAAAAAAGCCACGGAGAAGATCTCCACCTCGCACTTCTCCAGCTGAAAACGTCGAAATCAACCAGCACGGGTTGTTCACCAACAACAGCCCTCTTCAATCGTACAGTCAGAACCTTGATTCCGACCATCAACACAGAATCAAGACCAACCAAAGTAAACAAGAAGCCTTCGACTCAACAAGGCAGACCCCTGCCAGTTCTACAGCCAGGAGATCACGTACGTTTCCACGATGGAAACACCTGGGCAAGACGTGACACGGTTCTAAATCAAACGAAAGAGCCATGTTCGTATATTATAAGAACTGATAAAAACACGACCATCCGACGCAACAGAGGACATCTCTTATGAACTGACGAACAATTTAAAGTCAATGACAACTCAGACTTAGAAAGTCTCCTTGAGACTAATGATCAAGAGGAAGACTCTGACTCAACCATCCCATACAGAGAGCCATTGGTATGAAGTTAGATCGCCGCCAAAATTCGATCCTTCAAGTCGTCCCGACGTACTAGAAGTCGTCCCGTCGCACTAGAAGTCCGCAGGTCGCATTAGAAGTTTGCAAGTCGGAATCTTTTGGAAGTCGAAACATTCCAAAATTTTTGCGCGCGCAGCGTGTATTTCGTTTGGTAAAATGTGCGCGCGATATACTAAATTGCCTTATATGGCTAAACTTTTTTGTTTCGTGCATTGCTACATGACTCTCGTGTTTCCTCAGATCGCTCCGTTTTCGCACTAAATCCTCATATTGCAGCAAGAGAACTTCTATGATTGGTTTGTTTTCCTCGTTTTCCCGCGCGTTTATTCATTTGAACCGGTTGCTATTGCCTACCTACAAAAAACTTTCTCTTCTTGCCAGCATAGTCCTTCTTCTGCTGGTTCAAGAACAAAGAGAGTTGTCTACACCTTCTACATGATGATTAAACTGCTGTCAGGCTGTTGCCAAACTATAGCCTAGGGAAGTACCACCTTCGTACAACAACTGTTGCTCCTTGACAATTTTTCTTTGGTTTTTGTGCTTTATAAAGAGTTGAATTGGATCATGATTTTTGTGTGATTGTCACAACACAAGAAATAGTTAATGATGATGAAGTTTTCTTATTATTCCTTCCTGTTGAAAAAAACAGCAGGATGGTATTGTCAACTTTCAGAACAAACTAACTGCAGTTTTGTATGTATGTTCCAAGTTATCCAAGTAAGTAAGTATAAAAATTTGAGCCTAGTAGCGAAATTGACTGATTATTGATGATTGAATTTTACTTGGTGCTTCTTCTACAACAATAATGACACTCATCCAGTCAGTCATCTGGTAAGTGAAACCTCTTTGTGAGGGAAATTCTATAGCGGCCAATTTAAAGCGCTGACAACCCGAATGTACTGACACAACGCTCATGGGATACGACCAACGAAGAACGTTAACTTCTGAAAAAGTTAGCTAATCCCATTGAATATGGATGTAGACAATTGAAAATCACCTCACATATACACACACATACCAGTGCCGTAGCAACTGGGGGGGCAAGGGGGGGGGCTATGCCCCCCCAATAATTTTTTCAAAAATGGTAATTTTGCAAAATGCAAAGTTTTTCTTTTTTGATTTGTCATAATTGTCTTTTATGTGCATGTTTTGAGTGTATTTTTAAGCAATCTAGAGCTCAAATTTTCAAAATTCCCTCCCTCGGGCCAAACCATGGTTGGCCCTCGCGTTGTCACTAAACTTCAGCCCCCCCAATATGAAAATGCTTCCTATGGCACTGCATACTCAAACACTTTTATCACAAACTTTGAAATTATCTTCCGCTTACAAACTTTTGTCGTGAATTATGGACTTTCCTTTGCATGCGTTCCAAATGTGGAATACTTTTTCCCTGAATTTGGAGATTTTCTTCAATGTGTTATTAAAACGTGGAAAACTTTTGTCGTGAACTATTGACTTTTCCTTTAAATGCGTTTAATTTAAAAGGCGAAAACTTTTGTCGTGAACTATTAACTTTTCCTTCACATGCATTTAAAATGGGGAAAACTTTTGTTGTGAATTTTATGAACTCTTTCTTCGCATATGCGTTTAAAATGTTGAATATTTTTGTTATGAATTTGGAGATTTTCCTTTGCATGCGTTCAAAATGTGGAATACTTTTGCCATGAATTAGGAGATTTTCTTCAACATGCTATTAAAACGTGGAAAACTTTTGTCGTGAACTAATAACTTTTCCTTTGCATGCGTTTAAAAACTTTTTTTAAATTCAAGATCCCCTGAGATAGACAGGCAGCTGACGACATCCAAAATCTGGATGACTTTGGGACAAATGCCGAGTTGTTTTTCTTATTCCTATATGTCTACTGATCCGAAAACACTTACTCGGCGTCCGAAAAAATATTTACCGGACGCGTCCGGTAATATTTTCTTACCTGATGACGTCACAAGCAAAACGAAAAATTGTTGACGCCAAACATAGACATATTATATACCGATCGACGCGTATTTGAACGTAGATTAAGAAAAAGGTCTGTTCTATCGAAAGTTATAAGCCATTGAAATATGTCACGTGACCTCTTGCTGAGGGATGTCGTTTTCTGCGAAAATCAATACAAATAAAAGTTTTGTGACCTTTTTAATGCGAAATCACTATCTACACTCAAGTTGGGTTAAAAACAATTCTAAAAAATAATGAGAAATACCATAAACTACTATGGGTTTAAAAGAAAATGGGAGGAAAAAGTAAAAATTGTAACTCGATCAAGAGTACTTTACTAGCACAGCTTTAGACTTTAAATCCGAAAACCCGACAATAGAAAAAGTACCCACCCATACATACAATATAAATCATTATATACATAATATATACATAATCTAGAGTTTAAATTTCATCATGTCAACACTTTCAAAACATTTTCAAAGCGTTCGTTATCAACGTCAAAATCAACATCAGTGTTCGCGTCCACTTCTTCCTCCAACATGTCTTGGAGCTGATCCTCATTGAAGCCCTCCTCGTGTTCATCGCCTTCGTCTTGATCAATGTGGTCTTCGTTTGCGGCATTTGTGCACCCTTTACATCTGCAAAACTCTGTACAACTAATCCCGTGGGCTCTGCAAGAGCAGGAACGGGTCGTACACCCTTTCTTACAGCCACACGAAATTTGTTCCAAGATTTGCGGAGGTGCTGGGGGGAGAAGCATCCACTTGATACTAAGTGTGTCACCGTTTCTCGACCAACCATAACCATCAGGGTCTGGAATATTGGGATTGTTCTCCAAGGATCGTTTGATGACGGCAGTGACGCAGGAGACGCGTTTGCAGTGTTGAAGTAGTGCGTCTCGTGTAGGTGGTAATTTTTGAGGCTCGGTGCTACCATTTTTGGCGGAAAAGAATTTTGTGTATCTCGCCTCGTTGACGTTTGTACATCCTTTTGCACCATACAACATGCAGACAAACTCCTCGATGATGGGAAAGTACTTCGCATTAAAATCAAAGCTCTCACCGATTCGTTTGAATGCTTTCCGAAATTTCTTTGAGTCTTTGATCAGTTTCATGGCTTTGACCTTCCCAATACCATGGAAAGCGCTGGTATAGTCATTGCCAGTGAAAGCATGGAGTGCTGGCAACACTTTACAACAACCTTCTCCAAGATGCTTGGCAATGGCCGTGATATCAAGGGTTCGGAGATTCTCACCCGAACCAGTCTCGACGTACAACTTTGTTCCATTGAAATGGGATTGGAAATAGATGGCATAAATCGATATGTCACTGTCGACGGTCTTGATGCAAACTTTCTCGGCTAGATGTTGACGAGCAGCATGTTTTCCACACAGGAACACTTTAGTGTCGGCTTCTTCTTGATCCGTCGATAGGTTGAGTTCTTCTTCACAGAGTACCTGAACAATAGAGACAAGAAAAATCATTAGCTATAATCTACTAAATATTAATTCTTTTTCACAAACTTTGTACTAAAGTGCTATAAGAATAGTAAGTATATCACAAACCTGGCCGTTAGATGAAGTTAGCTTGAAGAATTTTGATCCCAAGTTGAAGTAGATGGTCCGACCTTCAATGATGTTTGAGTGATGATTAATCCAATCTTTCAAATTAAAATCACACAGCTCCAACTTGTTGGATGAATCTGCAAAAAACTTGCTCCATTGTTTTGGACACAAACGATGTTTTCCTACTTCCATTTTGATTGTACCGTTGTTCTGTCTTCTCTGTCTTTCGAAAGACTTCACCGAACCTTCTTTATACTGGTCTGTCACAAAATATACAATAGAGCTGACTGCTATCCTCTCGAGAATTGATTTGGATACATCACCAAACGTTTCAACTTTCTTCGGGTCAACTTGTTGGAGAAGGACCATTCCATCAAAGATATAGGGGATGTCGTTCGGAAGGGTATACGTCACTGGACCAGAACATTCAGATTCGATCGCAGCTTAAAGGTAAAGCAAAAAAGAAATTGATTACAGATTCTCTAAAACAGCTGAAAATAGGGGAGGAGACAAAACAAGAAAATAATCACTCCTTAATTAAAATTATATTTCTTATTTGACATTGACATAAATAAGTCAGAAAACTCAAAACAAAAATAGCAAGGCTATCATTCTACTTACTCATCAGCTTGGATTTCATTGTTTTCACCATTGTACCATCAGGAAGACCAAGAGCCCATGGAATTGGACTGAGGGAATACTGGAGCACCTGACGTAGGGATATTCCTGACTCACATTTAGCGATGACGAGAAGCCGACCAAACATCGACCTTTCAGCAGCAAGTGTCACTAATTTATCATTAATCTTCATCGTTGTCTTCGTTGTCATGTAGGAAAACGTTTTGAGCTTCAGTTTGGTGATCGGATCGTAGAACAATTTCTGTGACGTTTCAATACGATCACGAATGAAACTTTTCATCGCAGTCTCACCCTTTCCAACAGCCTTAATCAAATCATTTTCAACCAAAGGAGATGCTTTGTGCCCAGAAGATACATTGATGAGGGCGTCCCGCTTTTGAAAAGGGGAACCCCAGCAATTCAAAACCTCGTAGGCTTTTTCAACGGTACAGTTATTGAACGTGTGGCGAGATTTTCCTAAATCTTTAGGGATTGTTGGTTTCTTCGTTTTACCAAAAGAATTTTCAATGTCGTTAATACATTTCGAAGCAATGTGGCTAGTCAATACCCAACGTTGAATCGTTCCAAGAGAAGTGCTATATCCTTTGATACCACCATGACACTTCTGATCCCTGTTGATTGTTTGTTCAATCGCTTGATCAGATGGAACCTTGTTAAACTTTCCGCAAGTTCTTTGGACAGCAAAATTCCCGTTTCTAAAAAAGAGCGTAACTTAAGTTTAAGATTTCCGAGAAAGATTTTTTGAACAGCAATTAAGGGATGAATCAAAAAGTATGTGATGACAAGACAAATATGAAGACCGAAAAAGTGAAATAATGATTAATTGGCCTTACTTGAATTCTTCGTAGATATTTGGATGCGAAGTAGGAAGTTGAACCATGTCTGACCAGTAATACGTAAAGAAGCGTGAATAATTAGGGCGATCGTACGCGAAAAACCACGGTAATCATCTTTTTCGTCGTCTCTAAATGTAAGTTCCAATCGCCAAGCTTGATGGACCGTTGAAAGTTGAAGAGAATGTCCATCATCTCAATGAATGAATACCAAAACGTTGATGTTGGACCGCGTTCGTTTTTCAAAACCTTTTCGTGTAGCTCGATAAGTTCAATGAACTCAGTATCGTCAAATACGGCGGAAAGCGCTTCCAGAGTTGGCTTAAATTGAACAATAATTCAAAAAAACTTACAACTACTCTTAACACCCCTGTCTCTTTGTCTCCTAAACCGCAGAGCAACCAGAATGGTAAAGACTTCAAAGTTATGCTTTTATGCTTATTCCGAAGATGAAAATCATTGCTAAAAACACGTCTGATTAAATTCAAAAAGTACCTTTTCTTTACACAACTCAAAGTCTGATGAAGAAATCACTCGTTCAAGGATGTTTTCGCTGGCCTTGCCTCTTTCACGGATCCATTCTTTGAAATTTTCCACCTTGAAGCGTGACAAAGCGTCGTACACGTTCTCTAACACCCTTGTTGCATAGTTATATTGCTTGCCGTTGAGAACACCTTCCAACGATCCGCTCCCTGATTGAATAGGAAAAATATACATAAATCGAAAAACAGATAGAAGTTACTTACAAATTTTAGATGCTAAAATAACTCTTGATTACAGATAAGGTCCATTTAGAATTAAGCTGTTCGCTCGAGTTATGGATTCATGACATGTAACGATCTTATTAGCATTATTCAAAACTTTATTTTATTCTCTCACCAATCAAGTCTCCTTCGATAATCCAATCTCTCAAACCAGCGTCTGTAAACCTCTTCCCAATAACAGCAATAAAAATGCATTGTGCATGGAAGGCACCCATTCGAAGAACGATGAAGTCTTTTAGCTCCTTGTAGACTGGATTCATCAAAATCTAAAAAATAAGGACAAATCGATTTGAGATAAAATTACATACCAAAAAAAACTTGAACATGGGATATGACTTGATTAAATAATGAGGAATCTGCCAATGGCGAACCCACCTCACAAGCCTTGGCATAAATAGCCTGATCCAAGACAACATCAGTTTCTGCTAACCCGAGTTTATCAGCTTTTATTTTTGATTGGGTTAACAGCTCCAAGACAGCATCCATCTTGGTTGGTGATTTATTTATTGCTGGTAAGTAGCAAATATTGTGAACTTGGTCGTTAGGCTCTGGTGTTATGAGGTAGTTAAATCCTTTCCATCCTGGCACAAGATTGGAATGAGCCCGTAAGAATGCCCAAAAGAAATTCAGCAGCTCGCAAGCACGAAACAAGTCACTTTCATTCTCTTTAGGTAGTTTCTTGTTCTCTGGCCCATCTCTCTTCTTTGTTGAATTGTATTTTAGGAGCGGGTTTTCCACAGCTTCGAAAGAACGTTTTCGGTTTGTATTTAGGCGTTGACTTATCCTTCTCGTTTGATTGTTCGATTCATGTTAAGAAATGTTTAACTATGATTAACAGGCCCAATTTGGTGAGCTTCTCCCTAAGCTGAAAAAGGAAAGAAATTATCACACACACTTAAAGAATCAAACTGAAAATTTAAGCTTCAATGCTGGTCAACTTGTTCTTTTATGAAGTCCTTTAGCTTGACTCGAAGTTAACGCATGACTGTGTAAATTGATTGGCAAACCATTTCAGTAAAGTATAGAAACACTAAAATGAAAAAGCGACCTATAATAAACAAACCTTTGATCGATTCCGGATTGATATCATTGTTGTCCCAGACGAACGTAACGAATATAGATGGTAGAATTAGTGATGGACAAAAACTTCGGATTGATTCGTTGTACATTGCATCCATTGCGAGAATAGTTTCAAGGTAGTTAACATCGTCATAAGAAATGCAATGGCCGAACTTATTCATCCAACCGACCAGTGTTTTCGAGCCCGTTTTCCTTTTGATACAAAATCCCAGTTTTGTTTGTTTCGAGCACCGAAAACGACCAGCTCTACTGTTATAAATCACGTCCTCGCAAAGTGATGAAATAATGGCTTTCTTACGTTCGCTTAGTCTTGAGATAGGAGTTGCCGTGAGCACAGTCGTCATGAATAGTTCTAACTCGGCAGGGATATGTGTTTTGGATGAAATGAGTTCGTCTTCATTCGGTGGCCAACTTGTGTATGTATCAGGGAGATTTTTAATGTTTTTCTTGATTAATTTTCCCACGTTTTTAATTTGTGTTTGTAAGGAAGGTGCTTTTTGCTCCTTAGCCTGTTCAATCTTTTTAAACAGGATCTCAATGATTTCACCCTTTTCAATTTCTTCATTGAAGAGGAAAGCCTCTCCATACTTAGGTGACCACATCGAAACTTTACCACAGAAATGTGCAATGACTTTGTCCGTCAAAGTTCGTTTGTGCAACTTTTTGCCCTTACGAGGGAGAGCATTTTCGTAAACTTCTACCAATCGGTCAAGGGTAACTAACTCTCTCTCTCTCATCTAAGACTGTTGATTGAACGTAGTTGATAACAGCGAGTAAAGATTCCTCGTTTTCAGGACTTTTTGGAGCTTCAACTATTGGCCGTGTGAAAGATTGATAGCAAGTTCTATGGTAATGAATTTCCTGTGGGACAATCGAATTCCAATTCAAACCACTCATATATGCGCGAAGATTGGGATTAGAATCACATGCTAAAGCATATCTCTGAAGTGTCTCGGCAGCTTGTCGCGTGGTACATTTCGTAACTGGCTCATAGCCTCCACCTTTCATACATTTCTTTTTGTAGCAGATACAACATTCCACGTCAGCCAATACCCGTCCTAAAAATTTGAATGCAAATAATCTGGTTCGAAAATGTTGACTAGAAGAAAATAAGGGTAGCATCAAAACGATTTTTCCCTTTCGCCTTATAAAAAAAGTACTTAATAGGAGTAAACTCCGTGCCGTTACTCGGAAAGGTAAGCTTGAAAATGATTTAAGTGCTTACCACAACGATCTCGCTTCCGGTTTGATCTGCGTAACGGATTCATCATCATCATCATCATCGTCATTCGAAGTGGTTTTCTCCTCTGCGTACCTCTTTTGAATGCGTTTGAGAGTGGTCGAATGGGTATAAATGCCGTAGCATTCGTTATGGAATTGCAATTCATTAGAAATCTCAAGATTCAGATCACGAACCAGATGGATGACTTTGTCGTCTTTGCGTATTTCACTGATAAAAATGAGCAAGAAGCGAGTAGAAGGAAAAGATAACTCCGTAGGTTTAGTATTTCGGACATAATAAGATCATAAAATTATTGATAAGATAAGTAAGCTATGGCTCCATAAATAAACCCGTAAATAAAGCACATCCACTCCTTCTTATGCGCGCCTATAAATCAAACTGTAAACTCGAGCGTCATGTGCTGCTCGAAAATCTTTGACTAATGTTTCTTTCTTGCGCGGATACGGGCTAGAGCTTGCTCTGTTGTAAATCCGTAGCATTTTTTTACCACGGACCCAGGCTAGTGGAGGGTTTGTTGCACTCTCACCCAAAAAAGTACGTAAGAAGTTTAAAAAGTAGAAAAATAAAACTACTATAATGTCAAAAATCAAACAACCAGCTTTTAATGAATTAAGGAAGAGGTTCACTCACCTTGCATTTTTTACTTTATCCAAAGCATTTTGCGAGAACTTTCTCAACTTCAAATTTTGGGCACTTGCTCCAGAGTTAGCGTGGTGTAAGATACATCTCGATACAAGCTCCTGTGTTTTCTTACTTCTTCTCTTAGGAGTCAAAACCAATCTTTTATTTTTCTTCTTGGTCGAAGGAGGGGATGAAGGCAGTTCCATTACAGAAAAAAAAACAAAAAAAAAAACACCATCTTCTTTTTCTCTCCGAAATTTTTTTTTCTAAGACGCACATTTTTACTTTTTCCCGCGTTAAAATAATTAGAAATGTAAATAGAAACAATTCAGGGGGTTCATGTTGCTTTTCTTTTTAACTACTTTTCCTAATGTAACACTAGTTTGATAACAATAAGCTAAATGAGTTATTTCAAAGTAAATAAGAAAAAGAGTTGATAAAGTAGATTGAGTTTAATAATTTGTTTATCAACATTTTAATGGGATTTATAAAAACTTACAAACCCCCGTCATTGTTGTATGTTTTGAAATCGAACGATTGAGAAAAAGAGAGAAACAGCAGAAGAGAAGTGTAAAAGATGGCGGATTTTGAGTGAGAGATGAATCGTATTTTTTATGATTTGTTTTGTGAATATCATTGACCTTAAATGATTTCAAGAACGCCGAGTAAGTGCATTTGTATCAAAAATGTATTTGTAACATGAATATCTACTTTGTGAATTGTCCCTTAATTTTTCACTGTTTCACTTTTTTTGATGCAATTAGCTGCCTGTCTAAGAGTGTTATAGTGTTTTCATCATACTTTAACATACGGCGTTTGTTTGTCATTAAATTTTTTGTTTACAACTTGCAATAATCGAGGAAGCTCTGGATCGCTTCGCAATTTATAAACATGACATTTACGGCTTTTTTTGTCACTCTCGTCTCTCGGATGTCTTTGCTATGCAAACAGAGTGGAGGGACGGAAGAGTTCTGAAACGCGCGCAACCCCTTTTATATTGATCCCAAAGAGTTGGACTCTAGGCTATTCCGAAAAAAAACTTTGTTGTTTTGTATATAAAAAATCAAAAAATTGTGGAGATAATGTTATGTTCGTGTGGTGTGCAGTTTTTGTGCACGTGCAGAGCTCAACCAGGGAAAACTTCAATGTTCAAAATGGAAGCTGGTGGAAACACACGTGTGGAAATTTACTTATTGATTAGAGCCATGTCAAAATATTGAAAACAATGTGAATTTACATTTTTATCTCCATAATATACCTGATGGATGACATGAACACTTATGAAAACAGTTAAACGTACATGATTGAAACATGTACCAAGTTCCGACTAGTTAACTTCTGATAGGAACCACTAAAAAATTGGTATGGTTCGACTTAAAAGAATTACGACCTGTAAACTTCTAATGCGACGGGACGACTTGAAACCTGGGATGATTCGACTACCGAAAATTGCGACGGGAGGACTTCCAGTACGACGGGACGACTTGAAGGATCGAATTTTGGCGGCGATCTAACTCCATACATTAGAGCCTCAAAACGAACTTAGAGCCACAAGATCAGGTCGAGTCGTTTCTGCTCCCAGAAGATATAAAGATGATTAGATTTCTAGTATTTTTTGGCCCAGCGCTCATAGCGTACTTGGCCTTTTATTAGCAACTTTCCGTGTGTGTTTCCGCGCTATAATTTAATAAAACGACTCAAATTTTCAGAATTTTCAAGAGTCGGTCGGGTGACGCAAAATGAACATATTTGTGATTGCCGCCTAAGTTTTTAATTGTATTTTTGCCTCGGAAATAATATCGATATCCCAGAACTCTTCAGAAATTCCATGGATTTTTTCCGAACGGACAAATTCTGGAATGGCCCAATGTTACCGTGCAAATCTTTTGCGGCAGTAAAAAGGTAAAAAGGTCCAAAATGCAGTTTTCCAGCTAAAAAACTTGCAAAAGTGAAAAACATATGTATTATTACTCCAAAAATTACTGGATAAGGTATATCTAGTTCTTCTTTAGAGAGTTCAATGGTGTTCAATGTTAGCGCGATTGTTTTTGGCGACCTTTCCGATAAGGTGTATATTGAACGGCTAAATTATGTGGCGGACTTTCAGATAAAGGTGTATTCAGGGCATTCAGTCACATTGAATTTTGGCATTTGCAGATTTAGCGCTAGTTAGTTTTTAATCATGATTCAATCTGATGACGAGAATTTTATGAATAAAACAAAGGAAATTAGGTGCAAAGTGCAAGTGCAAGTGCAAAGCACAGGGAAAAAAATTCAAATTCCTAGGTAATGAAGAAATAACTTTACCATCTAGGGATTTTTTGTCTAGGAAAATTCTAAAATGATGAACTGAATTTTTTTTCCTATCTAGGAATTCTTTAAAATTACCGTCTCATTCTGACAATAAAATATTACCATATAGGAATTGACGAGGTTTCTCCTACGAATTTCTCTTGGATATTTTTCATGGTA